>NW_017300158.1:161226-197687 GCF_001594075.2 Trachymyrmex cornetzi
GTTGTATTATGAGTGTACTTTGAAATAAATATAATTGAAATAATGCTTTATGTAATATTAACATAAACAATTAGCTTAAATTTATTACCTATTTTAGTAACTATATGTTAAAATGAGTCAAATGTGGATAGGCACACAAATTGGAGGCATATTAATAGGGCCATTGCCGCTTAGAGGACTCATTAATAGGGACAAAAACATGTTTTCTACTTTTGTCAAAAGCATTATAAAGTATTAACATTTTTTAGATTAAAGAAATATTATAAGAAAAAGAAGTAGTTGAAAAACCGATATTGATTGCAAGCAGATAAAATTAAAGCTACAATATTTAATAATTAATTCAGTAATAAGCAAATTGACTAAAAGGCACATTAATAGGGACAGTTACTCTATTTATTTTTATATATTAACGTTTTATAATAACATGTAATTTCATTTTACTGAAGGCTCTTGTTCATTCACCACTACTATCTCAAATTGTAACGTCAGAAGCGGTGAAAACATAATAAAAATTCTTGCAAATTATATTCAAACAGAAATAATTTTCAATAGAAACATTTCCATTTTAATATATTTTGCAGGAATTTTTATTGTATATTTACCCGCTTTTGACATCACAGTCTGAGATGGTAATAGCAAGTGAACAGGAGCCTTAAACAAAATTTTGTTTGGAAAAATATTCTTTGCGGAGGACATGCGTGGTCTTTTTTTTATTAGAGCAATGGAATATTTTAAAGTATGAAAAAAATATTAGGAGCGCCTTTTAATACGGTTGGACATAGGATACTAGGGTATTTAATAACTCGACTTGTTTTTTTCCATAAAACAAATTTTTCTCTTCGAAGCAATATATATTAATTCTCTAAGTGCGTAGTCGTGTTATCGTACATCTGATAAAGGGATTTGGTCGCGTGTACGTCGAGAGTGTAAATCAATGTTTTAAAGCTTTCGCAGTTTTTGCACAAAAACAAATTCTAACTTTCTCTCTTGGATCCGCGATCGCCCGCGGAATTTCCGGACGATCGACTGAGACTTACTGCCTTCGCTTTTGAATTGTACGGTAACCATTCAGAAGAACGTTTCACGTCCGGCTCGTCGATTGTGCTCGCGAGCGCTCGCACGCTCTCCGGATGCACCGTAATTGCGTCCATAAAGACCGGAGTTGCCGTTCTGTCTCTCTGCTGCGTGCGGGACGTAATAAAAGAAAAGATCACAGATGCAATAAAGTGGCGGGCCACCTTATAAGCTACCGACACGGCGACGGTAGGATTGTACGCTAGATAACGTAGGCAGGACAAATGAGAAAGAGAAAGATGTAAGAAGAAAAGAGATGGAGGTGGTGAACGTAAAGAGGCCAAGGTAGCGGACAGAGAGAGAGAGAGCAAAAAAGAAAGACGGAGAAACGTAAAAGCAGTAGAAACAATATCGAGTGCATTCCTCTCCTCCACCCCGTCGCGTACCTCTTTCATTTCCAGCGACGGCACGTAGAGCGCAATTGCTTGGAGAGCAAGTGCGTCTTCTCTCCCCCCCCCCCCAGAGCTACCGGTGTTTCGCAGTGTAGCATCGCGACAATATATATTCCAGGTACTTATGGGGCGACGGCACATGCTCGTTCTCACCCTTATTGCAAGGAGCATTCTAGCTCTGTCTTTCTCTTTCTCTCCCTTGCTCTTCTTCTTCCACCGCATGCATCCAAGACACCCCTCTAGACACGACGCCGCTCTCCGTACTACCGATATTGCCATCGAAGAGGACCTTGCCTTGCCTGTCCCGCGGAGATATTACGAGTATAAAATATTCAGAAGCCGCACGTGGATGCGGGCACGTCACGTGGACTTGTCCAGTGGGATGACGACTCTGGTATCTGCGAAGTCTCAAGTCGTAGGACATGTAATGGTTTTCAACTACTTTTTTTATTACATGCTTTACGTCGTTTATAAGACTTTTATAACTTGTCTTAAATTTCAGTCGAAAATGTTTAAAATAAATTCTATGTATAATTTAATTTAAATATTAAATTAATTAATTCATTTTTAAACGCAAATTAACTCATCCTATATTTTATAGTTTGGATTTGAATATTAAAGAGTGATTCTTTATTAAGAGATCGACAGTAGATTTTCAAATTTATTTACTCTGTAAGTGCAGATATATCATATGGATAGAATTGTCCTTATTTCCGAATACAAAGCGCGATCCTTTCGACCGACAAGATTATGGCTTCCGATGCACGCTCCAACAGAATGTCGTTGTCGCCCGAAGTTCCGTTGCTGAGCACGTGCAAAGATTTGCAGAGTAATTCGGATGTGTTTGGCTGTGACGTGAGACCAAATGCAATTTGCATTCGGTATTCACGGAAGAAGACTGCAAACAGACACTGACGCATAATACAAACGTAGCTAATTTCGCAGATAAACCAATTAATATTTTAATATACAAATTTCTAACATTTTCATACACAATATAATCACGTTTCAGACAGTTTTGCAGAATTTTTTGTATTTTATATCTTTAATTTATTAAAATTCTCTGTTTATATAAATTATATTATAGTATATTATTTAATTTTATTTTTACAATTTATTAACAAAGATAATATATAAAGTGAATAAACTCTGTGAAATTAATTCATAATTATTTTCAATTATTATGTTTTGTGTACAACATTGAATGCTAGAAAAATTAAATTACAGGGATTATTTAATGTCTAATACACAATGTAAGATAATATAATGCATTTCGAGTTGTACATATGAAATATTAAATATCGTATCAACTTGCAAAAATATCTGGCATAATATGATGCCCGAATTTGAAATCGATAGCGTTATCTGCACAGAAATATATTGTGCAATAAGCTTACCAATATTCATAATAATCAAATCTCGATACTCAATTTATCATAGCAAATCAGTGGCAAAGTTATGCTAACATGTTGTCAATTAACAATATTGACAATATTAATACATATAACATGAATCAATCCAGCTTGGTTTGCTCCAAAAGGCTATCGACTATACATTGTTGTAAAGAATTTCTCATTTAACACTATGATATCACTATCATCATAATGTATCCGATGTGTATGGACGGATCAAACTTCGGCCGTTGAAATATCCCATAACTGTGATATATATGTAATGCAAAATAATCGTAAAATGAATTGCATCATTCAAATATCTGTCACTAGGATCATAATTACAAAAGACGTGACGTTTGAAAAAGATGAAGGCGAATTAAAGTTAGAAAGACGCTAAATTAAGAGAAGATTCAAAGAGAAGATATTAAACGAGCACATTAATTAAAATGAGTCTTAAGAGAAATTTTATTGAAATTCCTTATTCCTTTATGCTAATGAAGAGTCAAATAAATAGAGTTTATAAACAAGGTGGAAGAATGCTGCACGAAAATTTTAAAATGAATATATCATTCTAGTCAAATTAGCATACATATGTATACAGAGGATATATATTTTATCAAAGTACAGCTACCATAGATATACATTTAATTACATTTCCTTAGCTCTCCGTTTCCATCGCCTTCGCTTTTGACCCTCACTCGAGGTAGCCACCGTTCGATTCCACTGATGGCGAGCCGACCAGGAATGTTAAAGGTCGACGTTCTCACGACCTTTGAACTATTTCGTGTGCATTTCGCGCTGAACTTCCACGCGTCTAGAATATCAAGAACGCTTAATCATCTATTAAAACCGTACCGATCAATATCAGTGAAAGGTGCCCTTCTCGAATAGCTCGAAATTACAGAAAATATAAATAGAAAATATATCCAATATCACTAATGTATATAATGTGTATTAACTAACTAATGTGTATCATTAATGGAACTTTTATTTATAAATATGAATGTGTATATGTTTGCATTTAAAAAGAATATTAAAAAAAAATACAAATTAAATAGAACTTTTGACTGCGCAGTTCATTGATATCAGTATCAATCGATATCATTTCGTTTACATAAAGTATATGTTTAATTGACCGCAAAATCGGTCTGTGACGTAGATATATATCGTTTTAGTCAGCAAGATATACTTGAAACACATTCTTCTAGTGATACGCAACAATGTCTCGAAATCGATATGCTTCACATGAATCGTAGCGATTTGACTTTTTTACTCGTAGTATCGAAGTTAATTGACCACGAAGTGCAGTGCTTAAAAGTAAAATATGAGATTCGTTAGAGCGAAGAGGACCAGAAATGAACCGGTTCTTTTGGAGTGCTGTTGGGTAATGCATCTACTAGCGAACACATTAAATTTAATCAATAATCTATGGACAACTTTCTATATCAAACTGTTAATTGATCGTGAAAAGTAAATTTCTTTTATAATCAAAATATCACTTTTTATCTTCTAATTATAAATCTAATGTCGTGAGCATTTTCTACACTATTAATATTAATGGGAACTGTAATAAATTAAACTGTTAAATTTTTTTATGACATTTTTCTTTAAAATAACATTTATATAATTATTTTATTTTTAAAATTGTATTTTTGTCCTTCTTAGTAAAACGGTATAACTGTCACAAGGCTGAAATTTTTTATGTTACACATATACTTTTCTTCGAAAGGCTGATGATTCGAGATAATGAAAGTAGAGGACTCATACCTTGGAAGGTTGAGGGTGAGAACACGGGACGTGTAAATGTCGTCTGCCAAGCGGTCAAAGGCATTTACGCTAGAAATTGCGGTAGAAACCAGAATCGGTTTAAAAGGAACTGATCATTAGATCTACTGTTATAAAATGGCATATGAGCGATATGAAAATTATATTTCTTTTATTATTTTAAATAAAAAACTTGCCTGTCCTAACATCGTAAATTTTGCAAGTTAATTAATACATTTTTAGAATTTTTTTTATTGGTTTTTTCAAATAGATAAAAATGATAATATATTCACCACAAAACTTAATTCTTTTAATGCGTGTTCTTTTCTCAATCGTAAAAGTACAACATTATGATTTATTACCTCGATCCGATCCTGCTGGAAGCTCTAGTTTCGTTCTGACATTTATTAATCGATAATGTGACATATTCTTTGTAACTCAAAGCACTTTCCGTGAAACGTTGCATATTGAATAAGATCTACGGCCAGAGAAATTTCAGTTATCAATTAAGTCGAGTTCATCATTATAATTTAGAATTTAAAATAATAACACACTAACATCGCTTCTACTTTTTAAGTTCTTCAATGAATTTTTTATTTCTTTACATTTCATGAATGAAATAAAATTAATGTTGATTATAAAGTTAACTAAACAAATAAAACTAATCTGATATATAAAAATTATAATATGGAAGAAATAAATATGATACATCGAACGAACTCAACAATTAATCGTAATAGTGCATAATAATGCTTAAATACTGCAGCGTGTAACTAAATGCATTCAAGTCATTTAATGGCATGGTTTTTATTTTGTATTGTGGCAAAAGGAACGAAAGTTTAACGACTACGGATTGCGCATTGTGTGACATGAGTAACGTGAGTTACTTTAGTATCGACTGCAAATGTCGGTGACCTATAGCTACAAACTATAGACGTTCATGATTAGTGGATAACGGAAGTTATCCCTTCGTATTCGCTCTGCCGTGTTGTAGTAACAGCTGCTTAAAATTTCATAAATGTTCGTTTACTCGTATGCTCTGTAAAATGTCAGATTTCATTCGAAGCGAAAGAGTTCTAATGTTTCTGTTGAACCTTTAACACAATCTGTTTCTCGAGCTTTTGTTGCGCGTGTTGCAGTTTGTAACTGACAGTTGATAAAAAGTTACAGCAAATCGAATTATCGTCAGATTCACCGGAATTTTCACAATAGCAGATAGTAACGAATCAACGAATACATAAAACGCTAACAGAGTGTCGCGGAAGTAGATACTTAATTTTGAAGCCTCATAAATTTAACAATATTTGTTATATATTTATGAATCAATCTTTTATTAATCTCAAAATTAGATTCAAAGTATTAAATACTTTATTGCTCTGCATAGCAGTTATTGTACACGTCTATATACTACAAAAAGATGACAACAATTAAAATATCATACATAAAAAATGTACATGTACTTACAAAAATTTTTACTATAAAAAAGTAATAGGATTAATTACTCACATTAAATTAAAAATAATAACAGTCTGAGATTGGCGCATTTAATCTATTATTAAGTCTATCCTATTGGCATTTCCGTTGAATAATCGCTCTAAATATATAAACCTCTCTTATATAGACGCTTCAGATTATTCCTAGTACGCCAGACAGAACATCTTGAGGTTCAATAATATGCAACGAAAATATTTGGTCGATCCTCAAAGACCGGTATACAGTTGCTGGACGCGGTCGAGAGGTGTCTGCGTATTTAATGAAAGTTGCCGACAAGCGAATGAAATTTTCGTTGTGCTTCTACAGAACGATCTGGAAAATTTGTCCAGCGGTATGTACGAGAGTAAAGCGATGGGGCAGACGAATGAAAAACAGTTAGACCGAACGAATAACCCGCGGTCAAGAGAAAAAATCGTTTATTTTAAGTGACGACGTACAAGACGAACAAAACCATTCCATTCGTGGTCGAATACAACTGCCAATTTGAAGAAACGGGGGGAATCACTTCGGGAGTTGTTCCTTGGACGCCGTTAAATCGTTGAGCGAAAATTGTCGATGAAGCAACGAACGCTTTAAACGAATCCATTCTCTCTTCCGATTTAATCGATTTAATCCTGTTTCGTGTTTGACTTCGTTAAACAATTAGGACTTCTGTTCGTCGCGAATCCAAAGCTATCTGGATTCCGGAGCGCGGAAGAAGCGCGCTGCAGATCCTAATTATTATTTAAATTTCGTTTCTATGAGTCGCGCGACGAAGTTTGTCCCTTAATTTTGCCGTTGGTATAAAAGGAGATCTTATAAACGACTGCCGCGTCTAGTGAATGCGCGAATCGTTGATACGGTCGGAAGCACCGACGTCGTTTACACCGAGTCCTTCTCGTTCCGTTTTCAACTTTCCGGGCATGCGGCCAACCGAGATACCCTTACGAAACTCGTCCTTGGACTAGGAGGGTTGAACACCCTTTTGGGACCATCTCCGTGTCGCCGGTCTCGGGGGTTGCACGCGTCTCTGACTCTCCGACTCTCTCTCTAGTGCGCATAGCCAGTGCTCGTTCGTGTATAACTAATGGCGTCCCCCGCGGGGCATCTGTTCGGTGGCACTCGTCTCGCGGTTTTTGACCTGTCGAGTGCCAAATGACGCCGCACGCAGCCCGATTAATAGCTTCGGTAATTGTATCAGGCACCAGAGCAAAAGAAATTGATGCGCGAGCAGCGCCGTGACATTGCCGTCGTGAGCACAATGAAGGTTGCTTGCTCAATACAAGCGAATCTACTTCCATTCCTAGACGCATTCTGTCGTCGACTATCTGACAATAACATCAAGAACGATGAATGGAACGCATGCTAGAATTGATCGACGTTATAATGAATAAATATGAAAAATTATCGAAATAAGTATTGAAAATCAAAGGGCGAGAGAGAAAGGATATTTATAAAAAAAAATCGAGAAAAAAAATAATAGAAGCTATTTTTTTTCAATATTTATCTCATGTTTATTTTCTACCACGGAAGGGTTTTTTAATAAAGTATCAAAATATTTAGCTGCACAAATCTGAAAATAAATAACTTTGTTGGATTATTAAAATAAATATATAGGACGCTCAAACTAATTGTTAAAATGTTGAAACTTCTTGCAACATTGTCAACGCTTAAGTGTTTTAAATAGAATTATTTTGATTAGTCAATCAAATTATTTTCAGATCTGTGTGTATCTAGCAAATTTTTTTAAATATTTCAGTAAAATCGTTCTTTTCGTATGCTTATAAAAACTGGTTACCTATATATTCCATAGAGATCATCTGCTTATAAAATATTGGTTACTTCTATATTCAACTCTATTTGAAAGGAAATAATATGTCTAAAATATTGTTGCTATTTTTAAGAAAAGCTGTGCATTTTTTAGTTAAATTTATTACGTGCTGTCAAAAATAACAGAATAAACGAATGCTCAACGGTGAAACGAATAAATCTCTGGTCTACCTATTTATATAAGGAATATGCCAGCGCGCGTGTTACGTACGTGAATATTTACAAGAGCGTTCGAAGGGAAGACCCTTGCAAATTATATTTGCAGTTAATCTACTCGTCGCGTTAATTTAACATCTGCGAAATTTGTAGGAAACCTGGTTAGCTTCCGCGCGCACGAACTCGCACTGCACGCGGCTCATAAAGACTAACACCAGACGTTGAGGAAAATGCACTTTACGACGAGCCGGGCGCAGAAAAGTGCAGTGGAAACGTTTGTGTGTCGCTAGATTACGGTCGTTGTGTGTGCATTAAGACCGGCTGCAATTTGTCTTCTTTTCGCGAGAAATTAAAGAAAGAGTCACAGCGAAGATGCAGCGCGCGCGCGCACAGAGGTTTCCCATAATCTTCTTTGTAAATTTCATCTGGGTCACATCGGACCTCGCTACGCGTTGAACTGCATCAAATTTTCGTAATCGCGGTTGTGTTTTGCGGAAAGCCAGCGGCCGGCGACCGGCACTCAAACCGATAAAGCTAATGCAACCGCGTTGTATGTGACGGATAAAAACGTTCGGGCAATAGATAATAATTATTACACGGTAACGAAGGAAACGGAAGCTCGCGTGCATTCGAGGAAAACGGATAAGGCGCGCCACGCTCCCCCGCGACACATGCAACTACTTGGCAATGAGTCGTGATAATGTTTATTTCCGTCCGTGAAAGTGCACTAATGATGCATTAATGCCTTGACTGAAATACGAGCGACGTGCTTTCTTTCCCGTGCTTTTTCTCTCTATGCTCCGTTGCATTAGCTTAATCGGGTTTTTTTTTATTGCAAGTAGATAATTTCATTGATATTGTACTTAACGTAATGATAAAACTATACTTATTTAGCACATACCCTAACACTAACTAACAGTAACGTTACATCAACATTATAATTTTCCACTCAACTATATATATAATACACGTTCGTAACAGTTGCTGGAGGAAATTATAATATTGCTGTTATGTTAGTTGATGTTTCCTGGAACACCTATATTAAATACGGAATTATTATTGAAAATTTTATTACTGTTATATTTTGGTACTGAGAAAAAATATTCTACGTTTTAGTAAATATTTATTTAAATAGTGCCAACTAAACATTTACTTACAGTAAATAAATATTTACTCAATGGAAAGAAGTGATAGTTAAATAGAATTAATGATTTTGTATCAAATAAATATATTGAGTACATATTTAGTTGACACTATTCAAATATATGTGGTTTATTCAAATTTAGTATTTTTTTTTTAAGTAGATATGTGTTATTTTAGCGCGATAAGCTTACAACATAGAGTTTTCTACTTTTAAACTAACAGAATGATATTATTTTTTGTAACACCACAGACTTTTTTTTTATTTTTTATATCGGATAAATATTTATATACTAGATAAAATACATTTTTTTAATGATATTCCGATCGCCAAGAAGAACACCATATTCAGCTGTAAAGCAGGATTAGCTTCTTTAGTCTAGTCTAGTCGGATGGTGACTGGAATGACATGATGATCGATATGAGAATCTCGGCATTACGCAAATTGGATGATAATATCCTCTTAAAACTTTATGCACATGGATAACTCATGCATACTTTCCCATTGACTCGTGCGCGTAATCTCACAATCCATACTGTTAAAAAGGGAACTTTTTTGACATTAATACTGTACATATTGTTTTGAGCGTTACGTCACTATATACCCCACGATAATAAATCTTCGAAGAAATGGAACTTCCGGCGGTTGGCCGAGACGAGAGAATATTTTTTTACTTTTCCGGTTGTAGCGCGCGACTTATGCAGCGGGACCCGGTATCGGCTTAAACCGCTCGCATTATTCATAGATCAGATGTAGATCGGTATATTTATAATGCATGAGCGTGACAGCTAATCAGCCACGTAAGGGACGTCATAAAACGTCGAGATAATAATGGAAAATGCATGCCTTGTATACCTGCGAGCGGCTTATGCGGCTGCGAGTATGCGGCGTGCGCGCTGCGCGTGAGAGAACTTTATGAATTTCTAGAAGAAGCGCTTAACGACTCTCTATTCTGAAACGTTATCTTCATGGCGCGGGACATTAATGAAAATGAATCTAATGTCGAGTTAATGGTACCTTAGGTAATTAGAGCCATCGTTTTTCAAAACGGGATGCGCTTACAGCGCCATCGATCATCGTTTAAAAAGTATTATGCAGTACATTTACTTTAGAAAATTAAGTCATAAATTATTTAGCATATACGAAACAAAATCTTCCATCGAGAAAAATTGTAGGACATTTGAGAGAAATATTTAAAAGCTTTACTCTTTCAGAGTTCGAAATGACTTGGATGATAACGCTCCCCTGTATGTATAATCAGTGTATTCTAATTATTTTAAATTTTCGAATACGTGTATATGAATTGAACTCTTTTATTAATGTAACTTGTTTCCGAAATAATATAATTGTTTCACTGTAAACATATTTTAATGACTATTAATTTAATGAGCATCGAGTTAACCGTTGGTAATTATAGGCACAGAGATTATTAATGAGAAACTTGTAACACAGTGCCGTATAGAAACTTTGCGTTTGATGGGGCAACTATTGTGAACAAAATTTGCGGCTGCGTGAGCAAGAACATTATCCTATTATAGGTAAACGTTATTACGCGCGATGCAATTATGTAAGTAAGTAAGTAATTAAATCACGATTAGCCATTCACCGCCTTAGTTTAACAAAGTTTCGCAGCATGACGGCCCATCGGAAACGCGTTTAGCGACTCAAGAGAGTTATGGATAGATCGGTTTCTTTCGTAGATACAAGGAACATACGTTTTCTTCATCAACGTCGAGAACGACGAATATTTTTCTACGGAATGCCGATCTTTCGAACTGTCGCAAACCGTTAAACAAACTTGAGACCGTGCAATGCAGACGCATTACACCGAGTGGCGGATGCAATAACAACGTTCAACTAACATTCGAGGCCAACTGAGAACGCAAGATATTTCGAACGGCGTTCTATTTCGCGAAAATGAAGAACGACTGGCATAACTCACGGGGAAGGGGGAAAAGAAAATCGTGGTTTACAATTCAAATGGAGCAAAATCGTCGTACGAAGTATGCACCGGTAAAATACATCGCCGCGTAATGGAAATACTTTGTGCGGGTTCGTGTCGCGGTAATGCTCGTGGTATGCGCTGGAAAGGGGCGGAAAACTTGTTTCCCTCTTTCCTTCCGTCCTTTTTTTCTTTTTTTTCTCCACCGTAAACCGCACCGCTCCCAGTCGTTGTCAACGCCACCGCAAACCCGCGGATAAGGGTGGTTATAGGTTACGGATACCTTCAACTCCGAATACTCCGATTGCGTCGCAGCTTCTCGGTACTATCCGTGGATTATTACTGCCGATAAGGGCAAAAAGAGAAACATCCCCGACAGTGGGAATGTAACTTCCGCTTTCCGCTTACTGAAATACCGCGGCGGGTTACCGCCTGCCGCGTCGTCTGCATACCGTATCTTGCGGGATGTCTACCCAAATTTTTTGCCTTCTGATTATGTCACGTTTCATAGCGCGTAATTTTCCCCACGGGATAATACTTAATTACACAGGAAAACATGATATTTTACAACCAACATCAAATCGGAACTGCTGTGTAAGTATACGATTGCGTTTAATTATCAAAATACAGAAATATAATTAGAAATAAAAAACAATTGGTTTTATATTTGTATAGTATATAAATCGAAAATTTGTTCCATATGTAGAAACGAATTGGATCATGTAAATTTCATGTAATCAAACTCTGTGTTACATTAAAACAATTACAACGTATATTATTTATACTGCATATTTGATTTTTTGATAGATATTGTGTTTCAATTCATTGTTACGTTATATATGCTATTTATTTTGCAATTAAAAACTGCATTATCATTTATTATTAAAATCCTTTTGTGTATATTTATACAGTAATCTATTTTTTTTATTTTAAATACTTTCTATACGAGTAATAAAATACTATTATTGAAATCACAATAATATATTGTTAACGTAACATATACTTACGTTAACTCATCTTCAAATAATATCTTCGTACATGAAGGGCATTTCTCGAATCCCATCTAAAGAATATTACAGCTTACTCGATAAGCACCGCATCATTAAAAATGTAATAATAATAATTTCGCAATTACCGTAAAATTACGCTACATCCGCTCAAACGATCTCCTTGCCGATGGTTGGATTTCTATAACGGTTACGGGCAATTAGGAGACGCAACGAGCGGAATAAACATCAGGAGGACACACAGAGACACCTCCTACGTGTGTCTACTTCAAAATAGCGTTACCATTTTCTTTTTCTCGCAGAGGGCACACATCTCCGTTGTTTGCTCGTCTGTTTGCGCGACTTCCAGCATGCGCAGCAGCCGAGATACTCGCTCTAGAGTAAATTTGCGAAGCTGCACATGCACGGGGTCGACGGTGATTGTCGAAGATGGCAGCGACGAGGCGGGCGAGTTCGCGGAGGGCACACGAGAAGAGGCCCTGGACTTGTTGTTTGGACGTAGCGTATTCGTCTCTTTCGTTTTTTCCACGATTCACGAGCGCGCAGACCTCTTCCAGACAGTTTTTACGAGCATTGCATGCAGCGTACCCTGCAGATACGATGTAAACGTTGAACGGCGGATCGCCTGAATTCAAAAGAATAGCCGGTGCGTGTCCGCCGTCGTTCCGTACCGTGAAAGCGAATTTCGGTAGGTATTTTTACGGCCGCGGAGGCTCTTAAGTAAAAGCGGCTACATGCGCGCGATATTAGTCCTTTAACTGCCTGTGAAATTTTTTTTTTGGACCCTTCCTTCCCGTGGCACTGCGTATTAAGCGCTGCCTCCTTTGCCATATTTGACACAGTAGCTTTTTTGATAACGTCGTAACAATGCGTCACGTTAAAATGTGCTTTCTCGACGGTAGTACTTTAATAAAGAACCTTACGTACGTGTTTTATTATATTACATCGTGACGACTTTGAGCGTTAACCTACGCAGGACGTGAGGAAAATATTATTACTTGAGAAATCGCATAATAAAAAAAAGAAATGATTCAGATTCGCAATTCAGTTTTTATTGCACGAATAAGAAATATTTTATATGTCAGACTTATCACTGTTTCCAAACTATTCATGAAGTTATAAATCTTGATAAATCCTATCTTTACTTATCTCAAGATGACATTCCTCGATTTATTTTCATTGTCCAATTGATTGTCAGAAGTGTTATGTTTTTCAATTGACTTCAATAAGCTATAGTTCAATAGACCGCTGGAATGGTCATTATTTCGTCATTAGATGAGTATTTGTATCATATACTTAGAGCACAACCGATGCATCTTATTTTTCTTTTTAAAACGGAATGTTTTAACTATTTACGGAAAATAAAGCTCGATCGCGTTCGGTATAGAATTTGAATCACACAAATGCATTCATAGTAAATAAAATTGATAATCAAGATATATATTTTTTAACTACATATATATAATATACTCAACTATTTGTCGCGTTTTACATTTTGTAAAATAGTATTTCTGAAATTATTTTTTAATAAAGTGACGTGGAAATCCGATACGTGTCTATCGCATATTCATGATCGCGTAATTTTTAAATTGCTTTTTTCACTGTTTATCAGCGGATGTATTTGTGCAAGTCAATTTTCAAATGTGTCATACGATCGATTTCGAGATTTTTTCACGCGTAGAATTCTCTTGGTCTATGCGTAGTTCGAAGTTCAATTGCATCAGATTTGTTTCACAAAGTCCTTTTGATGCGCCTAGCGTACACGTTTGCGACACTGATAGCGCGCATCCTCTCAACCGTATAACATGTCAAAGGAAAAGGATCGTGTCGCATTCGCGTAACGCGAATTCGAAATCAAGAGTAGAAAGAAGTCAGCAACTCGCATTACGCGAAAGATACGGAAAGCCGAATTGCGTAAAAACGATTTAGGTTGCGTGTAACGACTTCTGTTTTGATCTACTTATATGCTCAATTACCTTACGGAAATTACATATTTTTGTACAACGAAAATTTGTATATTAAATCGTGTGTAACACGTAATTTCAAATCATCTAAATCGAATTTTTTTAATATTATTTTGCACAGTCGTGTAAAAATATCTGTACAACGCGCGATATTTTATTCACGTTACGTTTGTTTATCTTCACGATATTTGCACCGCTGCACAGTTAATTACTGAACTAAAAAACCTCGTGTTCCTTTTTACGTGGTACTTTAATGCTTCGCTGAGGCGTCCAAACTTGGTAATTAACCATTCGAGTTTTGGGATGGCTTTTTTTATGCAGAAATAAAATATAACCAACATTCAACTGATTAAGATATACACGATAAAAATAAATAAGTATAGTAAATATTTTATATTAAAACTCTTTTTTTTTATTTTATATTTTTGAGGCGATATCAAGGTTATGAAGAATTCATTCTTACAACCAAATAAAAGAAGAATTATTGCATTTCTTATCGTTTGCAGAATTTTTAAATATTTTTTATATAAATTTCGGTTTGCTGCACTGAGAAAAAAAATGCTGTTGATTCAATTAAAGTCTATATTACGGGCTGTCACTAACATAAGTGATTAATTCATGTATATCTTTAATGATATAGATGAAAGGCATAAATTATTATTTCAATAATCAAGCTTTTATGTCAATAAAATATATACATGAATTAATATAGATTTTAATTGAATCAACAACATTTTTTTCTCAGTGTGTAAAAATTACTTTAATGATATAGATTAAAGGCATAAATTATTATTTCAATAATCAAGCTTTTATGTCAATAAAATATATACATGAATTAATATAGATTTTAATTGAATCAACAACATTTTTTTCTCAGTGTGTAAAAATTTTCACGCTCAGAGGAAAAGACATAGTGCTGGCAACTACATAAGTGATAATGTACAAGTTTTATATACTTATGTAGAATTAATATACATAATTAAATAAAATTATTGCAACTATAAAATAGTTTATTCAGTTATATATACGTTAATTCTATATATGTAAACATATAATTTAAAACTTGTATATAGTTGTTGTCGCTACGTTTTTTTCTGAATGTATAATACCAACAAAATTGTCATTTCATGAAATGAGAAAAAAACTTAACTAAATATCAGAAGTTCTTTTTATGCTACCTAATAATTTGCGAATATTTATCTATTTGGAAAATATTTCATGTCAAGTTAAAAAAACCTAGTTTTCTTACTGGTTTTTATGTAAATAGCCTTTTTTAAATAATTTCAGAGACTTGACACGTAATTTCCTGTCAGTTTTATACCAAGCCTTCGAATGAAGATGTAATGTGTCGAGTTTATCGTGCGGTAGTTACTAAGTTACAGTATATATGCGGAACTTTATGTATTCGGCGCCGCAATGCCTCGTCGTGCAACGATTCCCGTGACGAATCGCAAACACATTTTTCGCGCGTTCACGCTCGCGTTCGAGCTCGACGCTCGGCCGACTCGAAATCAACGATGAACCCTACATTTAGCCGTGCAATTATCTCGTGCGTGGCTACAGAAAAAACGTCGCGCGATTTTATCTGTAAAAGTGGTGCGTGGATAGAGCGAGGAGGATAGGGCGAGGTGTGAGTGAGAAAACCGGAAGAATCGACGGCATGCGGAGTGCGGCGGGAAGAGTGGCATTTATGGGAAATCATAAGAGCCGGTGGTTAGACCCTGCCGCGTACTACACACAACTTCGTTCGGACTTCGAAGGGAAAAGGTTCCCCGGCTCCGACATGGCGCCACGGAATCCGTGGAAGAAAAAAATGACAGGGTTGCGCAGCCGATGCGTAAATGCAGTGGAGTCACGCGAGCACGCGCGGCTACGCAATTCGCAGAACGCCTCATGCCCGTTGAGCACAGGGTGGGTAGAGTAGGTACGCTCGTCGCAATCGCAAAAACGAGCCGTTCCTGCTATTGCGGCGACGAAATCCCCTCCGAACGCTTCGATCGGTCGCGAAACGACCCTTTGAACTTCGTTGGCGGCGGTCTGCCGCGTTTCAGTATCCGAGTTAAGGGTGAGTTCGTCGTTAAGGGCATGTCTGAGAGGATAAAGTGGGCGCTGTGATATTCTTGTCGAGCATGAAACGGGGATTGACTTTTATTATAGTAACAATCTATTTTCATTTAAATTTCGTTATTAGGAAATCTCGAATTCTCTCTCTCTCTCTCTCTCTCTCTCTCTCTATATCCTTATTACTAAAATTAGGGATGATTCTTATTGATAATTCAGCGGTTCTTTAATCTAAAAGAATCTTAAATTAGATTATAAAGGTCATTTAATTTAGAAAAACATATAGAATCAATATAATTCAAATACGTGTGTTTCACAGAAAAATTTATGACGTTTTAGTCATGAAATTATGACGGTTAGTCAAAACTATGCTTGTTCCTCCTAACAGTCAGTAAATAATCGTGAAAAGTGATAAAAGGCACGTAAAATAAGCTACGCGTGTGCATTAAGAACTAAAAGCACTTCACGTGCCTTTTATCACTTTTGCTGACTCAGGGGAAATAAAGATAGCTTTCATTCATTTTTAAAATTATTTTGAAGTAATCTCATCATTTTTTGTTTTATCCCAATTATCTTTGTTGACAAATGATGCACTTAACAAAAAATTAATGTGTGTTTGCAAAAAATTATGGCTGTGGTGATTACTCAGGTGCTTTAAATAGTATTTTCAAAATAAATGATTTAATCATTTCTCTCTAAAACGATTCGACAATTTTATTATTTTAAGAATATATCTGAGATATTCAAAATGATAACAAAATTATAAAAAATACAGATTATTCTAAATTGCATTTAAATAAAAATACAAATTTTTTGGGTGACGGTTTACTATCTAGATCATAACCTGATTATACGCGCGTTTATACTTCTTATTCAGATTATATTTTATACGTAACACTTATATTATCGATAATATTTCATCGATTTATATTACTGATAATATTTTGAGCGAACTGTCATTTAAAAAGCTGACAAAATTTGCATATTCAAAGACAATTTGATCACAAAATCTCGAATGTCTGTATACTTAAATATATATATAAAATCTATTTTTAGATGACTGATCGTGAAACGATATTTACACAATATAATTTACACAATATAATTCATTTTAAACTGTCCATTTACACAATATAATCCATTTTAAACCATCGTTTTAGCGTAGTAATAGTGAAATATGAAAATGGAAACTAGGTTGGAATTAATTTACGATTATATATTGTGAGAGAAAAGCAGAAGCCATCCATTTCCGTATTATACCATTATGATATTATTAAGGTTGCTATTAATTTATGTTCTATAAAGATTTAGTTGGCTGCTATAGTTAATATGTGGTATAGTGAAACGTTTTGTTCATTTGATGTGAACATTTTTTACAAATCTTATTCTATAATATCCTTTTGATCCTTTGTTCATCGAACGAAGATCGTACAGAGTGTTTTATAATAATTAATATTATTAATAAGTAACCGACCGAAATATATTATTGATCACAAAAATGGTTTTAATAAATCCTGTTATAGATATGCAAATTAATCCTTTTTACGTTAGCTTTCATGAGAAAATCAATCTATCAAAAACCGCGACACTGTCTGGATATTTAGAGAGGATTCATTCATAAAATATCAGGGTGGTATTCGTGCGCGCATAATAAATAGCAATTAATTTTGCTCTGTCATTTTTGTGAGGTAATACAAATCGGATAGTCCGCAAATATTACATTCATAACGTGCACACAGAAAAGTAAAACGCAATTGTTTATTTGAATTTGGAGAATGGACGTACGTGGTTGCGCATTGAATATTTTATTTTTATTCATTACGCAAATAGTCGTGTTTCAGTAATTCTCATGGCGTATCTGTTTGTACACCATATTGTAATCGTGAGGCTAAATCAATGGCATTTAATACATCAAAGCACAAAATGTACGTGGTTTGAGTGAGGCAATATGAATGGTTTTTCTAGATAAAGTTAAACGAAAAAACTTCTCATTCATATTCATTATACTTAATAATAATATAAATTACATACATTTCAATTAAAAATCTATTTGGATTAAACTATAATTAACCAATTTTATTATTTTCGCGTTTAAAAACGTTTCTCGTATTGTAAACACAGAATTAAGAGTTACACGTATTTGAGAATTAAGTGATAATTCTGCAAAATTGGTTTGAAATGAAAATAGGGAAGTATATGACTCCTAATAGATATTTACTGTCCCAAAAAATTCATGACAAAGGTAGAGCTTTCAAACATACGATTAATCTAACTTTCTTCGTACGCCTCAGTATTTGATCAAATATCGACCATTGGAGATACTCAATATTAGGTACGCGGATACGTCAATTCAATGAGCCGAACCGCCCTCAATGTACGACGTATCGAATTCCGTTCGCGAAAAATTCACTTCCGTATCGTCGAAACCGAATATCTCGTTATCGTCGTTTCATCGACGAAACGGCTGGCATCATTCGCGAGATCCGTATAGGAAGGGAGAGAGCGGTCGAAGAAGGGAGTAGAAAATGCGTAGAGGATTTTGCAAGTGAAGCAGGATGAAGACGAGTGGACAAAGGGATCTTTTAGGCAAATGAAGGACGAGGGAACGATACCGAAAGGGAGGCCCCGCGGCAAAAGAGAAATGGGATAGGCGATCAGTGGTATGGGAGTGGGGAGGGGGGGAGGAGGAAGGGGGGGAGGAGGCGAAGAGGAGCTCGATGGCCATACCGCGTGTCTGCATTTTTCAGACCGTAAATAAAGCGTACATTCCCTCACTCGCCACTGCCTCTCGAAAGCGGTCCACTCGTGCCTCTTGAAATTAATGTGCTTCTCAAATAAATAAATCTGTCATGACCGCTGTGATGTGGTTTGCGCAAGTTTCAATAATTGTGAATCTGTTTCAGATTTATCGTTGTAACAAAATTTAATTAATGTAATAAATTCTTATTAATTTTACAAAATAAAATATTGATTAATATTTTATTTTGTATACAAAATATACAAAATAAAATAAAATATTGATTAAATTTGGATCGTGAGATAGGTAGGGGTATTATAAAATAGATAAAACTGAATCCATAATTGATGGAACAATCAGATTCATATGTTCAGGGTTTCTCCGATGTATAGGTATATTTCTATAAGGAATGCAAAAGTATTTAAACACAAGTAAAGATTTTAATTGTTAACGGTATGATCTCTGTATGTGATTTCGCACGTTACAACTGTACGGACGCCTTATGATCATTAATGCATCTTCCAATAATTGCCGCATACGCAATTATGTATACAGTGTACGCAGCTAAGCTGTACACAGCTCAAACAAATGCAATCACTAATAACGCAGCTGGAGCACGTTTGTATCGGACGCATATAGTATCTGCACCGATAATAGCTGTTCCATCGATATCGCTGTTTCTGGTAATTGCAGTTCGAAAGCGGATGCCAAAGCTCGCCGGTAATGCTCACGAGAACGTAAGTGTATCGGTGAACTGAAGAAGCATTGTTGCGGTTCACACGGAAGAGAGCCCGGAGACACCGTGAGTAGACAGCGCGGAGCATACAGAGGCCGAGTGCGGTGATGGATGGCCTTGTGGCCTCAGGCACCATTAACACCCCGTTGGAGCAGTGAAACACGAGGCGGAAGGGCCCAGACTGAAAGCTATACTCGACTGCACCGTGGAAAATCTGGCTCTTTGTTTCCTCGCGGAACGCTTCGCGCAAGAAACCACGGCTGGTTCTTGTGCTAACATGAGGGTCGAGTCGAAGTTGATCGGCTCAAGTACGACTAATCGATATCGTCGACGCTATATACGAAACCGTTGTGCGTGTAATTGAGGAAGTGATTCTCGTCGTTCTCAAGTGCTTTGAAATTCATTTCAATCGGGTTATGTCGAGTTTGTTATGTCGCGCGAGTTTATATATTATTTTAATAATACAGAATACACGCAATCCATCGTTTCTATTGTAGCGTAAAACGACAAGCGAATGAGAGAAGAATGGGAAAATATAGCAGGTAGATTAATGAGAGAATTACTTTGAAAGAATGTCAGAAACAGGAAAGCGTTGTTGTGGCGTGAAACTAGTAATATTTTGCATAAAACTGTATAATGCCCCATTGAGTGAGATGGGATAAAAACAATGAAAACTCATCAAGTTAGTAAATTAATGCGCACATAATGCGAGTCCCGGCGTTGAATTTACCAGAAAATTTAATTTTTGTTCTCGCAATATATCTTTTCTTTTCTGTTTTTGCAAAACGTAAACGATTATGAAGCAGTTAAAGCTTTTGTCGGGAAAACGTATGAAATTATTTACTTACTGATAAAATATGGAAAAATGATGTAACATACGAGAGAGATAATACAATAAAATAAACATCAACTGTGCTGCTGACCGTTTCTCAATTTTAGTCATCTGATGTTTTAATAAACTGAAATAATAAACAATTCGAGTTGCATTATCATATATGTTAAATATTTATACGTTTAATCTTTTAATGCCAAACTAAAGAATATTGTCGAGTTTGCCATTTGTATAAAACTGTTTCAAGATAATTTATATTGTTGTTATATTACAATATATTTTTTATTGTTATATTACAATAATGTTTTAAAAATTAAAATACATTTTTCATTTTTTATATAAACAGTTTTTATATTGGAAAGATAATTACATATTTGTGATTATCGTATTTGTCAATAAGCCGCTTGGTGTGGTAACGCAAAATTGGGATATGAGAACAGGAAAAATTAGTTGATTGCCGTTTCTCTCGACCAATTATCCTCGGACACGGGCGATAAATAATCATCGCTTGATACACGGCGCCGTTTCATCCAGTCTACCATAACGGTTATCGTTTTTGCTTGGAGCAAACCCGAATGTCGCCTATTCTTCATCGCCCATCTACGTAGCAGCCGCCCTGTGTTTCGTTCAACCGACGACACGCTTAAACATCGTGTGATCGTTTGTAACCCGAGAAAATAAAACGAACTAAATTGATGCTGAACATAACGTTGACCACGTCACTAATGAGCCGTCATTAGAGCCCGACGGCGTGACAGGTTCCAAAACCGGCACGGTGGTTTATAAGATGGCGTAGAGCGAGACTCAGCGAGAGATCCCTGTTTTCCGTAGTTCGTATTGTATATGTTTACTGAGCCCTTACCTGCCGTTGTGATTTCGGTCTCTACCGGTCTACCGAACTGCTACATCGAAGCTTGACTTAACCATGCGGTGGTCGGACCAGCTAGCCCGCTGGTACTGACGGCTTAATTAATTCAGAGCGAGAAACACGTGCGCGAGATAGAGACGAAACTTCAGTGTAACCCAGATACTGTTTGTACCTAGCTCAGACGCGCGACTAACAAATTGCGTTTGCGTGAAAGGTAAGACGGGACTGGACCGTAATCCCGCTAACTCAGGAGAGCACAATGGTGCGCTTTTGGTCGAAATCTTAGGGATTTATCGTAATCTAGTTAGGGTTTAGCCGGCATATGTAATGGATATGTATAGTATTAACCAGAGAGATAATAAGGATATTACACCATGAATGGCATTAACGAATTAATCAGGGAATGAGATTAGTTGGAAAATTTATTATTAAAAATATAAATTAATATTATTAAATACAAATTAAAAATAGCTATTAATAAAAGTATAAAATTAAGTTCGCACGGAGTAAAAACGATAAATGATGATATACATTAATATGTGCGATTAATTAATTTTCATAAGTTATTATAAGAAATTAATATAACAGCTTCCTAGACAGATACGACGACGTAATAATATTGTTAGAATATGGCTTAATCGCGTATGCATTTGGAAGTGACGAGGATGACAACCGTAACGAGTGTATCGTAACAGAAGCCGTTTGGAAACCGGGTTGCGACGAAATTCGGGACAGACGTTTCCGGTTTAACGACTCATCCTGAAAACAAGAATTAGCGTCTCTTCCCCCGGATTCCACGTCGTGATTTCGGTATGGTGCAAAGGACGCCACGCCGAAATCTGACATAACCACGTGTTTGGATGCTGCGCGTTTGTACTGACGGCTTAATTAAGTCAGAGTGAGAAACACGTGTCGGGGACAGAGAGGAACTCGTCCCAGGGACGTTGCATGGTACTTCTCTCTGGCGCCTCTACATTCTCTACACTCTCGCGCCTCCGTTCAGCACTCAGGAAAATCGGAGAGAAAGAGAAAAGAGAATAAACGTGGCAGGGGAAAAGACCAAATATTTATAGACTCTGTCTATGTTCGAAAATTTATAGACATGTTCCAGGCACGTTTTATGAAAAAACAGTAGTAAAGTACTTTATGCATGTTTTATCCCCTTTAAATACACGGGAAAGGAAAGAGGACAGAAGATTGTTACGTTTTTTTACACAGGAAAATTCGTATCTTTGATCTAAAAATGAATTTGTCAACTAGAACAAAGTTTCTCATTATGGATATACATATTAAGTTTATAAAAAATGTTCTGAATATAATTATTATTTACTTTTAAGTATATGATAGAAAATAGATACAGCATATATCAGATTCAGAAAAAAAAAACTATTTTTTATAAAATGTTGAAAATATTTCAAAAATGTAACTCAGCGCACGAGCTTCGATGAAATAGGATGACGTTTATTAAATTTTATTAAAGCTCACGCTATCCAACATTTTTTCAACAGAATTTCATTACGAAAAAAATTGTATGTCTCTCTTTTTTGGTGTTTTTCATTTCATACACATTTTACTATCAGATAATAACAAATAATTATCTAATGACATTTTACGTCAAATAGAATACGAATTTAATATCAATTCATATAATACATATGAAAGTGTCTTTAATTAGCAGAACCTCCATTAATCTAACGGATAGTAAATTTTCAGTAGAGAACTTCATTTTCTGGTTATGAAAAGTGGGAAGTTTATGCGTTGCAGAAAATGGGATGCTTATCAGATTTTAAAAATTGTCGCAGTCAGTCCACAAAACTCTGCCGAGTTCGATGAGTTTGTCTGTTACACGGTCGACCTGTTGAAATTTTAATCAAACTTTCAAATGAGGTTTTGTGGTAAACTCCGCACATAAGCCATCAAGAGCGTGTTACATTCTTGCATTATGTTTTCCACGTCTCACGTAAACTCCGAACAGATCGTGTTAAAAATATTATAGAGCTGCCATGTTTCAATACACTTCCGAGAAATATGATATATTTTACCCTAAATTGTTTTATGACATTGAGATAGCTTTTGTTGTTATTGTATTTTTAACCTGCAATTTTTAAAGAACAAAAGCAATCAATCATGTGATGAAAATTCGGATTTTAAAGGTTTTTGTTTCTGTATGAGTGTAAAAAAAACTTTTTATTAAATAAAAAAACTCGTTTATGTATGATTCTATTTTGCAGGAATTTTATTTTCTTATGAATACAGAAGTGGCAGATGTTCTTATTCCATTACGAATTCTTTAGTATTTCAACTTCTTTTCTTTCTTGTTACACAAATATAACAAAAATTATTAGTTGTTTTGTTGGCGTCTCCTGCTAAATAAATAATATGCTGGTCGTTATTTTCCCAACACAGGCGAGCGAGAAATCGATGACATTCCGTTCCGTCACTAGGGAAGATTGACGTTGTATATGTTCCCCTTATCTACGGTCTCCTGGGATATAATATAAGACCCGGATCACTTCCTCATCCAAGCAAGAAAGTTCCGCAGAAGAAAATCAATTTCAAATCAAGACATTTGCACCACACTACATTACGCTTACTGAATACCATAATAACGAGATGAATATCTAGACAACATATTGGCTCACATCTTCAAATTATTTACTGTTTATAAAGGAAATTGTGCTAAGTGAATGGAGATTGCAATAAATGTAAGGCATCACTCGTGTTAAATTATCAAAATATAGATGATATAATGTCGTAGTAAATGTAGTAGTAAATGTCGTTTCTACATGCGTCTCTTAATCGACCGGTATGATACACATGTATTTGCGAGTACTCACGGTACGTAGGGTTGGGCTAGAATTGGATGAGCTATTCCGGTAACGCTAGATTTTGCGCTACCCTTTCGCGTAAAGCCCGTCGATGATAATCCGCCAACAGCGGACGTGCAAAATCGTCGTCGGCAAGTCGTCGCTCCGCGGCCATTTCCCGGGGAATCAATTAACAGCGCCGCAGCGAATTGGCAACGCGCCTAGCAATTATCGCGTCCCGCCACTTCGTGGTGGGCGCGACTACGACGACGAACCGAAATTTCGTGCCACTGGCGAACCTGAAGTTGTGACGTGACTGCATGCACCAACGCTTGCCGCAACTACGCTGGTTTACTGATGCGAGCTGTGAGAGACTATTTTTTTAATCTCTATAAATAAGTTTCCATAGAGAGGATGTTATAAATAATTTTACTCTCTTATTATCTAGTTCTAGTATATTAACATTCCTTTTTTTAATATTTAAGATTTTTTAGTATTGGGCTCGAAAATTTTAAGCAAAAGTATAACTAAAATATGACTTGTATTCAAAGTCCATTTTTATTTTAAGACTATCTTAAGTAATGTTAAGATGTTAATATGGCTCTGTGATTAATTTATGATATTTTAAGAAGATGGTCTCAAATATAAGAATCGTCTATGAATACCTAAAAGGATATGTACTCTTTTATATATATTCGACGTAATATCCATAATTTAAGAAAATTAGTAGATATTTCTGTTTAGACAAACCGAATAAATCCATTTTTTCGAGGGTTCTTAGTATTTGGAATTTGATTTAAATTTTGTTGACTTTCATACATCGTTTGGATTTTCTGTAAAAATTTGTTGTTTCCAACAATCACTTTTTTTGTCGTGCTTTTTTCTCTCTCTCGCTCGTTCTCTCTCTCTCTCTCTCTCTCTCTCTCTCTCTCGCATATGCATTTATATTAGTTCAATTTGTATGTTCTGGCTGTAACAAATAAAAATCTTTCAAAAATTAGTTCGACCGAGAAAACAATGAAAGGATCAAATTTCCATGGAATCATGGATTTTTCATTAAATTCATATTAAATTTCTTGCCCAGTCAGAGAAAAAGCAGACGAGAAACTGATTATACCTGATAATTAGAGATATCCCAGCTGCGAGAGCACAAGCGGTAGTTCCACTCACAACTATGTTGAGTATCTCGAATCGTTCTAGCTCGACTCCCAAGAGGTGCTAAAATATGCGTACGCGTTTGCGAAGCCTCCATTCCGCTGCACGATGGTACACACCGATGGGGAACCTAATGAATTATATGAATTTAATGAGCCAAACGTGGCGCCGACAGCGCGCCGTGTAATCTGATTTTTATTTCTACCCCTTTGGATATGTACCTACGAGAAATGGATGTGATGGTCCGTATCTTTACATATACGTACGATCCACCGATGTATATGTGGAATGATAAAACGGTAGACGTCTGCCTGATAGCTTAATGAAATTATTGCAATTGTTTCGCTGCTGCAAGCAACGCGCGTACCGCCCGTTTCCTCTTAATTGCGTTTACTATTTCGTTTCCATTTCCGCATTCTATTTGTTATCAGCTGCTATCCGTTAGTGAATATAGCAATATTATTATAATGTGACGTTAATTGATATTTATTGAACAAAGTGTCATAAAACCGTGATATGCAATGAATACACAACTAAGTATAATGAAAACCTGTATGAAATGAACTTAGTGCTTGATTATATACATATTCAACTCTGTAATTACTCTAGTTTTGTTTATAATTTGCATTTTCAGGACTGAAAATATTTCGACGCGTAATTTGCAGGATTATGTATATAAAATTTACATTGAAATATTCAAACACTAACAATAAGATCCAGCCATGGATGTCTTCATTACTTAGTCGACATGTATTAATTCTGTTTTCTGTTGTTTTTGTTCTTTGCAATATTTCATCTTATTTGCATCTTGTATTATTATAATTTTAATCTTACAAATTCACGGTGCATTGTTGGCCATTGGCTCTTTAGATCTTCCGACGATGTTTTCTGGGAAGCTTCATATGATTAGTACTTCCAAGATATAGTATGTAATCTAAACAGATATCAGGTTTCGATCAGGCGAATGGAATACCGGCGACAATTCAGTGTACGGTTCGCTGACGCGAAACGCCGGATTACTAGCCGCCAATTAATAATAACGAGAGGACGTTACGGCATTACGGTGAAATGATCGCTTTTAACCGTACTCCCGTCATGGCAGAACCATATCATCGTCAAGGCCATTAATCCAGCCCCTTTCCTCGCCCGATTGCAATTTCGTACATTGGCCTTGCGCGACAGAGCGGGACACGCGGATTTTCATCTCCGTCGATTTAATTAAGCAAATCTCGTTTGGTTTTTCGAAAGGGCACTTTTAACATCGCAGTAGCTTTTTGCCGGGAACGCGTATTCAGTTGGGTATGGATCAGTGAGCGATTTAACGGCCGCTAATTAGATATATTTCGATCGTTACGGATCGATTAGTAATTAACGTGCGCTCCCTAATTGATGTCACTAAAACGATACGGGAAATCGGTGGATGAACATTTAATGACCTGCATCAGTTGAAAGCTGAGAATTACAGGTCGAATATTGCCAATCACGTAACCTAATCAGTCAAAATATGATCTTAGTATATGATCACGTCAACTGTATTAAATTCTAAAAGCTCAAATTTAATAACAAATTTAATGACAAATTTTTTTCTTTCAAAAGTGAGTAATTAAAATCATAATTTAGAATATATTCACAAACTCTTGCAACTATAATATGTGTACATATATAATATTGCATACATAAAAAATAAAGTAAAGTTTTTACTGGGAATACACATTAAATGCACGCAACTTTCTGATTTTTTGCAAGAACTCTCGCGAGTCTCAACGACAGTGCTTGAAAATAATAATGACGTTTAATCGTATACTCGGAGAAGTTCGTCGACATCCTCGAAGATAACGCTCATTAATCACTAATATCTCTTTTTACGGGTACATTTCGTTTAGACGCTCCTGCAATTTTCCGTCGAGACCGAATACACACGTATTTCGGATCGCGCTTCTATTTGCAGAAGCGGCAGAAACAAACGAATGAACCAACGCACGCTGTGCCTAGCTGAATAATTAGTACGCTGAAAATGAAAGTCGTCCGGCGATATTTGCCGGCGGGCTTGATCAATCCCTCTCTCTCCCTCTCTTTTCTACCCGCCAACAAACCTGTACACTACCAACCCCCTGCACCCTGTAGAACGGTGGCACGATCGCTGCTAACCCCCTCCGAAGCCCCGTCGACCCGTCGACCCCGCGAGGCTCACAATTTCGGCTTTATCGCAATTTCATTGGACCCTTTTCATTGGTGGAGCGTGAATAATCCGGTTAAACGACGGGCGTGCTTTCCAATCGGTCGACGCTCGCGATATTCGATGGATCGCGCGACACCGACCGATTCGTTATCGCTGGAATTTCATCGGCGCGTATGACGAGTCGGCGACCGTTTATTCTTATAATTATGCGGTATGCAAGCGCTTTAGATAATGAAATGTCCGCCGCAGTGAAACGGGACGCCGCGCCGTGCCGCTCTCGTGATCGTGCGGTGCGCGATCAAGAGGGATCGATAACGACACGCGAATTGTGAATACGATCGGCGATCAACCGCAAAACGAAGAAAAAAAAAAAAGATAACAGATAAGACGAATGGATTAAACTCATGCTCGGTTAAAAGCCGGATTATCGCGAGCGAGCGGATCAGACGTCTCGTTACGATTTAAGACGTACGATCGATTCGTCGTTAAACACTGAAATGTAAAATAGCGGCGTGATGCAATGAGAGATTACATCCAGTTTGTACCAAGTCTATACGATGCAGAGATAATCCGAAGTTCGAGAATGAGAATTCATGTTTGTATGAATGGCTGATGATTCAAATGTCGCGTGTCCGTACCGCTTCGTTGATCCCGTTTATTTCTACTGCTTATTGACAACTCATTCGTGCGAGGTAAATTATGCGATACTGTGAGATAAGATCATACGAAGTTGCAGAAGTTGTCTCATTTGTCATTGCGGCTTCCACTAAATAACTCGCTACGTTGATTCGATTTTCAATCAACCGGAATCTAGGATAACTAGCCTGACGTTGCGCTACAGAGGAATCAGGTGTATGTTGAACATATCGATTCCGAATACGAAATTGTAGAATATAATCGCATCATTAGCTTACATACTAACTTTCACAAATATCATCTATAATAACGGTCCCTTATACCTCACTGCAAAATAAATTGTCACGTTGATATTTTCAATGAAAAGCAGCGATTATCATATCCTTTCATCCATTACAATAAATAACATTAATCGTTATTGAACATGTCAATTTAAATTTCCAATTTAACCAAAGGGAAATCGATATTTCGCAAAACAAATTTAAATATAATATTATCCGAATATAATAAATATAAATAAATAATATGTAAATATAATTTATAAATGTAATAAACCTTATAAATTTATAAAAACCGTTTTTCTCTATATCTGTAAATAAGAAATCGGATGTTGACATAAAAAAAAATTTGAAGACTATTATTTTATTATTAACAAGATTAAGATTAGAACAGGATCGATTATATAAATACATCAACTCTAAATAAGAGAAACGTCAAAGTTATAAATGTTGAAATAATACATCTATATGTATTTAAATAAATTTATTTCAGTGTATAATAACACGCCAATTATTTTTGGCATATATAAACTAAAATAATAATAAAAAAAATCCTCCCCAAATTAAATTATATTACTAAATTTAGAAAATGATAAATATATTAAATTTAGAGTTACTTTACTTCTTTCAAAAGAGGCGTAATCACATAGATGCAATTAAGGAGGTTGTAAGGGTATGAAACACATATATTAATATTTTCGCTTTAAACAAACTACATACATTTGAAAGTTGTGTTCATAACATTCTGGTTTTATTGGTTTTTTTTTTATAGGTTATTTATTTTATTTGTTATTAGTTTTATTGTTATAAACAAAAATTGTTAAAATAATAAGAAAAATCTAAATGTTTTTATATAAATATATTAAGTACTAAACATGACTTATGCAAAGTGTTTCATTGAGATTCACCATTAGTTTATAACAAATAACAAATTTAATTTATTTACTGAACAATTAATGTCTGCATCTCAAGATAACTTTAAAATATTGTTGAATTTCTAGAGTATTTATATATAAAAAAATTGAGATTTTTATCATTATTTTATAATACATTTTCATATATTTATATTAGAGTACAAATTTAAAAAATATTACTACTTATTTAAATAACTTTTGATCCAGATGGTCAATTGTTCTATTTTTTTTGTATTATTATTAAATGAAATTTAGAATAGTCTGTAATTTTTTCAAGTAGTTCTTAACATATTGCATTTGCCTTACAACCTCCTTAATCGCACTACAGTTGACATTTAAGATAATAATAGTAATGTAACATCACATAACTCAAATTAGAAAAATGTTTTCGCAACGCAATGTAGCAACAAGTTAAAATGAAACAACTGCTCTTTTCCAGCAGCGCAATGAAGCAGCTATAAATAGATTAAAATGAAAAGACTAAATTCTAGTTGGATCATCGCAGTTCTCGCGCAAGGTTTTAGCGATCTGGAGATGTCTATCGCTCAGCAAATGACTACAAATATATACACAGAAAAAAAGACTATTCTTAAATCAACCATAATATATTCATATATATAAGCAAAAATATTATAATCTTGCTTCAAAGATATCAATTTTGATTTGATTGAATTTGTATTGATATATAAGATTTTTTATTGAGCAAGTCTTGAATTAAGTGCAAAGTAATACTTGCATCAAAATAAATTTAATCAAATCAAGATTGATATCTTTGAAGCAAGATTATAATATTTTTGCTTATATATGAATATATTATGGTTGATTTAAGAATAGTCTCTTCTGTGTATACATATATATATATATATACTACATTGTGTCAATTCCGTTATCTGTATCGTAGCGTACGTCTATGAGAAGCTTGTGCGCGCCAGAAAAGACGCGCGTCGTACGTGTCTAATTCAATCTTGCTCTCATTGCGCGAGTCTCTTAGATATTGCAAAGGTGTGTCTAAACTGCAAATAAAGATAACGTTCGAGGTGGACGTTTCTAGAAACGCCCTGATCTTATCTCATTTACGCGACATTCCTAATTGCATCACCATCGTTGCTCCACGTGTCCTGGTAATATGCGTTTGGCAAGGTGAAAAGCTTACACTAGCTCGGATCGCTAGGCACGATCGCCCACCCGTTTAAATTACGTTCCCGTTGAAAGACACGGCTGCGCTTAACAGCGTTTCTGCGAGAACATCGCACAGCCGGATCAACCATAAAACACTACATTAAATTTATCTGATATTGGCTCGCGTATTACTGTTATTCGACTTTCAACTTCAACGACTGAAAATGCGTAAAAGAGCCGTGGTACATCGCGGATTATCATAATCGCGATATTCAATTAAGCAATAAATGTGATTCTTTTTATTTGCATGTTATTTAATATAACTCCGAAAAGAGTAATTATGACATAATTATGAAATCCAAATTTATGCAGGATACGTATCTGGATTTTATATATTATATTATCTTTTATACACAGATATTCTTAATTTAGAATGGAATTTTGTGAAAAAAAAATTTTTACAATCTAAAATATGAAATTTCGTCCAACTATAATGATTGTATAAAAAATATTTCTTTGACATTATTTTAAAAAAAGATAAAAAAGGAATGCATTGATTTTCAGGAAAGGTAAATTTCATATTGTTTAAAACATCTGTATAAATATAAAAAAATACGTATTATACTATTCATCTAATTATAGTATAGAATGTAATATATGAGAAACATCTTATTTATTTGTAAAATCCAGATACTAATAATTTGGATCTAATGCAATGTACTGCTAAATCATTAGCTAAATTACCTATTTCAGTAAGAATAACGGCGTTGAAAGAATCTGTTTAATTCAATTTCAATAATTTTGTAACATTTAGCGTTGGCCGTTAGGACATTACAACTCGTGCATTACGGCACGTTAATGCCACACGTAAAAAAAAAAGAAAAAAAAACGAAAGAAACAAATTGCGAAGAGCGAGAAGGAAGGCGGCGTCGACATAAGGTTGTATTGTGTTGCCATGGATTTTACCAGAGTCGCAGTAAATCCGACGACTTTTTCTCGCATGTAGCCGCGTGTGTTTAAAGCGGCCGCACGTTAACCGCACTCGAGCAACCACGCTCATTTATGTTGCGGTTACACGGAACGGCCCCGGCAAATCGTTCGTACCACGATCTCGGGCGTGGATCTTCCTCCTGGACGTTTCACGGTCGAGAAACGGGAATAAAGGCGTATTAAAGTACGAGCACAGCGATAAAGTGCCTCTATTCTAGATTGGTCCACTATGGGCTCTAGAAAAGAAAAGAGGACGGTCATTCGTCATGCTATCTTACGAGCTACCATCGCCATTTAATTAACGTCCTATTGCAATTGTTAGATTCAATACTGCTTCAAGACAGTTTACTAACGGATTTCTCAACTAACGGATTTCAAACTTGACTCGAAAGCATTTTAGAAATCTCAAACAATTTTGTCAGAAATTAATTTCAAGTTAAATCGAGGAATTAAAAGATTCTGTACTCTATCTACTTCTTTTTAAAGTAATTCTTGAAAACTTAAATTTTAGTTAATTTGATACTCAAAAGATGATACTTTAATTGAAACTTAATTCTAACTGCAACGTGAGGAACAAAGTTCTTTAAACTTTTCTCGCTCTGCTTACGAAAATCGGCATTTCATTTCGACCTGCCACAACGAGTTTCGTCAAATCAACCGGCTCAAGGAGAAACTCCGCAGCCCTCGTAAAGCGCTTTTCACCCGACCCAGCTTATATCGCGAAAGTTTCGACCGAACTCTCTTTAACCCACATACGTGTAGCGTATCATCTGCGGAGCTTTCTAAGTAGCGAAACAAGCAACGAGCAAGTTTCGTCGGAATCCCTCTCTCTTTGCTCGCCTCTGTATTTCTGAAAATACAAATTTCCACGAGACCGCGTATAAAACTTTTTGGTTAGAAGAAGAAGGAAGTATAATACTACAAGGAAGTATAATATCATACCATCCGAAGAAAACGCATAAATTTTTAGAATATTTCGCTTCGCTTGCATAGCTCCGTTAGAATTTTCGTATACATATACATATACATTCAGAAATGTTGTAACTTGCATGGACAAAATACTGAATACGGTTTTTCGCTTTCGCATAAATGACGATTAAACACGAGCGACGAGCGGCGAGCGTCTGCGAGGCGCAAAGAAATTGCTTCCTAAGTCGACCTCGAGGATACAGGGAATCAGGGAATTCAGGGAAGACGCGTCTCAACTCATGATAAATCTTTATTATTTATATACATCACGGTTGCAGGATGAAATCCAGGTATACCGGCGGTTTGCTCCGGTAAATCCGCGTAAGACCGTTCGCTCTCGCGAGGATCTTCGTGTATGACGAAGACGAAGTCATTTCTCGATTTGCCGAGGCACGTCGCGTGCTGGGCCGGATTTCGCTCCAGCACCGGCAACATATCAAGAACCCGAGAGAGAGGCGTAAAGCGGAACGGGGTGCGAACGCGAGGTTTCGCGGAGGATCACACGGCGTTGAATCGCGGCGCTTCCGTGCCGCGAAAACAACACGCGGCTGCACGGTTTACCAGCTCGCGTACACGCCGTACCGCCTCCACCTCGTCCGTCCCGCGTTAACTGAACAAGCTCACGTCGTTTATGAATAATGATAATGGCCTGTTTATCCTCGCGGGAACAATAGACGAGTTATGCGCCATCGCTTCGCGTGGGTGGAGGAGGCTCTCGAAAAGATAACGGATGTGTAAGCGTGTCTTCATCGCCCGGCCCCGGCCGGCACTCTCGGCGGTGCTTAATTAAGGCCGCCATGGCTTTACTGTAAAGCAAATGCAAATGAAACGCATGGTTTATTTTTTTTTTCTCCTCTTTGTGAAACGCACCAGCTCGCGCCGGCAGCTACGTTTTGTTGGAACTAAACATGTTACCCGCGGTCGAACGAGTGTGCATACGACTCACGCGTGTAAGCGGAACGAAGACTATGTGGCATGCTGATATGCAATTTATGTGCACAACGCGTACGAGATTGACCCTGTGAACGATCGTGCCATAAACGGTACATTTATTAAAGTAATATTTTTGTTATTATCCGATATATTGACGTTAATGATATTAGATATTTCGAATATCTTCGCATAATTAATTATGCAATTACATGATACAACATAGAAAATACGGAACACGTATCTATCTTAAAATGGATCATCGATTCTACGAATATTACTTACATCCATGTAGGAAAAATGCTGACGCTGTGAGAACTCTGCAAACGTTTCTACACTTCGTCGAATATCGAGACTGATTGGTTACTTTCAATGTTGCAAAGGCAGCGAATTACTATCAAAACTTGAAGAGGAGAATTTTTATGCGGCAGCTGAAAGTCTCTTATGTGTGTGCATATATTCGCATTTTTTTTTTAGCGATCGGCGAAATGAAGCAAGATTTTCGATTAACGACAAACGACGACGGATCTGCAACGCTTACGCGGCGGAAAGTAATTTATCAGCCATCGCCTATTATAAACCGCTTTCAGGGGGCTCGCGTGATTCCAAACATCCAACGATTCGGTAAATCGCAATAACAAGCGGCAATTAATCATCGGTATTTTAACTATCGATGAAAAGCAGCCCCTGCTCAAATACACGAACCGTTAAACGTAGAACAGAAACTCACGTTAATAATCGTCAGCGGCGCGACTGGATTTTCTGTCTCGTGAAACCAAAGCGTGGACAGATCGGACCGATCCGAATGGGTGATGAGGCAGACAGGAGAGACAAGCGCGGATAATTGTCCGTCGAACTGCACTTCATAGGTAACCGAATCGCTGTCCTTCATGCCGTAAACACATTTAACGGACATATCGCTTTGGAAGCGTGAGACTGGAACCTGGGTCTCCCGCAGGGTCGTCCATGTCATAGGATAAATTACGTACATCATGGTGAACTCCACATTTTGTAGGAAAATCGAATTCGTCTTTGCGATTAAGTTATTCTTTAAAATTATTATCCGTCGTGCTACGAATAAATACGAATAATGCTCGCGATTGAGTCAATTACAAAAAATTACATTTGCTTTTTGAATCGGTAAAACTTAATCTACAACATAAAAATAGTTTAAGAAAAATTGCTATTTTATATTTATAAAGATTACGAGTAAAATGCACTTTATGTAAAAGACTTATTTTTAAGCAGAAAAATATTCCATATAAATTATATGTATATAATTAAACATTGATTTATATACATTTAATTTTAAATATTTGTTCGATTATATTTACTAATTTTATTACGACATATTTTAAATAAATAGAAGAAATGTGTGTGTGTGTGTGTATGTGTGTGTTAAAAACGTAAGCGTGCAATTTAAAAATGCTTGTCTCGCATTATGTATTCGCAAAGCCATATCATTTCTTGTCACGGAACCGATAAGTCTCGTCGCTATTTCCCAGTCAGTCCCCAACTCACGAAGCTATTTAAGAAACGCGACAAGCTGGCTTGTCTGCTTCTCTCGAAAGCGACGCTACGACGCTCGTACGCGAGCATCTGCATTTTGCATGCTCACGTTCTCGCTAATTTATTCCGAAATTATCTCGCATCGGCGGTTCATCATCCGCGAGGCGATACGCGTCGTGTGTCTTGCCTGGAACTTAGAGGCCATGGCTAAATTGCTAGTCCCGCGTGACATTCTCGTTGCCTCAAGTGCTTCATCTTGCCTACGGTGCACCGCGGTTCCACGAGAGAACCGAGGGGGCTCTATACTTAGACGTTCTGCTCTAAACACTTGGCCCTGCTCCCAAAAGACCGGAAAAATATATGACCCGTCAAAACACGGCCGGGCGTAACACCCGCAGATCCAGTAGGCTCGCAGAAATGGCGTATGTCAGGTGCCGTGTGTTGTAGGTGGGATTCGAGATATATACTGGCGACGCGATATTATTTCGACCGCGCGAATTCGTGATTCAAACGTCGTGTACTTGCGCTTCTTCTGTCTCTACCAGTGTATTGCTTCGTATGACTCTTCGTTGTGAAAGCTTGCATTCTATTTTAGTAATAAAGAAACAAAATCAAGTACTATGTCTTATAGCCTACGAATAGAACATTTGTATTTGCTCTCTTACGTTTATCCCTTATTCACTTATTACGCGCAAATTCATTATAAGAAATAATCATTCACAATTATACATTAAACATCAAAAGAGTAATGATAACCCAATCTCTTGAGTTATAAACAAAATTTTATTATTTTTGACTTTTATGTCTGTCAAAATGTAAATCAATTCATTCTTGTAGTTAGTTTTAAAGCAAACGACGTCCATATTAACGTATACATTTAATAAATAATAAAATAAATTTGAGTCAATTTTAATACATTTTGTGAATTAAATTATTTAACTCCATTATTTTAGTTAAAATTTAAATTAACGATATATTGAATAAAAGCAGTAATGACCTACGGAAATGATTAAAAAGAACTCAAAGTGGGTATAACTTGACATTACGAGTTTAACGATGTAATACACTTCCAAAAATATCTGTATTTTAACAACTGCATTTGAATCCTTGATATAGTAAAACTTATTGAATCCGTGTTTCCATTTATAGTACAGAAAATCTCGTATATCTCGTGAAAGACGCGCAAGTTCAAGCATATAAAATCTGATTTATCTAGCCGTTTCTCATTGTAGTTGGAACGGAAATATGCAGGAGATTGTGGCGGCCAATAAAACGACTAATAGAGCCTGTTGCGCCGCAGTTTCTATCCGCGCTGTTACTTCTCCCCGTACTTACGAACATTGTCTTTAACGATACCGTCTCGAAAGCAACTGCTTTAACGATACGAGGGTCGCCCGTGCAATGAATGCAGTCGGCGAATCCGATAAGTGCAAACCAAACGATCAGTGACACGGTAATGACGTTGAGATTGCAGTAGGGGAAAAAGAATCGCGAGACGAATAAATGGAGAAATGTCGTAAATGCGGCGCTCGCGACATAAACTTTATAATACGAATGGTATGTGTATCGATGGAACGGAGCTTGCAAATTACCGGCTGTAAAAG
>NW_017300158.1:197738-233709 GCF_001594075.2 Trachymyrmex cornetzi
AATAATAATGGCGAAATTGTAAACTCATTGACGACCCTTAATTAAATGGATGAAACGTTCCGGAGGCGGTTGCATCGCGCGTTATATCCCGGAGTAGATCCTCTATAATTGCGACACTTAAGTGTTATCTTCGTCCATGCCGGTCCATAAAGTTATCGGATACGGTAATTCGTCGATTAATTCAAACCGTCTCTACTCTGAAGCGCGGATTGCGTTCTACTATCCACAATAATTAGATCGCTCGATTGCGAGATGCGATCTCTCGCAATATATTCATTCATGTTAATTAATACTTGAAGATGCAACGAGCACAGCTTTGAAGCTATAGCCATTGCAAAGCACGATATACTGACTGCTACCAACTATAATATTCATTACGTTATCAACCTTGATCATTTCCTAGCATTCTACTACATTAAAAATGTAGCTCAGATTAAAAATTTCTGCCTGTATCATAAGTTTTAAAACCTAGAGAGGTAAAGTATGTATAAAAATAGAACAGTAGATAGAAAACAATGCTAATTGTTTTTTATTTAACTCTCTCTTTGAGTATAGAACAAACTTTGTTATAAATTTTAACACGTATTTTAACGTGTTTCCATTTTCTTACTTTTTCCTCATTTGGACTGAATACACAGTATACTTATAAATAGATTAAAACATGGATAATCACGTAACTAGAAAAAAAATCAATTCCTTTCCTCGTAATTGGAGCAGAATTATAGCTTGTTGTACAAGGGATTTAAAAATCAGGGAATAGAGTCCGCGAGGGCAACGGCCTCGTTCCATTGATCGATCGATCTAGCAAGTTACCATTGACTAGTGACACGTGGACCCTATAGCCTGTAAGGGAGTAGTGTAATCGCGTTTGTTTGTAATTCTAAGCTGGGAAGCCCCAACGCAATACCGCACATTGCGGTGGCGGCGACTGACATTAGCAGACGTTGACATGTAGGTGCCATTGTACAATGTGGATGCCATTGCGGAGGCGCCGCGAATATTGGAATGTTCCGCAATGTTCCTAGGAGCAATGTCACACGTGCTGTCACCATTTTAATCAACATATCGTACCGATCTATTTTTTAATTCCGCAGCTACATCGTATCATAACATACATGTTGTAACGTTAAAATGTAGTTTCTGAAATTCTGCAAGAACCGCAATATATCTGTCATACATACTTTCGACTAAAATAAATATAAAATAAACGGGTGTTAGAAAAAGTTTTGTGACACTTGTGATGAATAAACGAAAACTAAAGTCAAATAAAAAAATATACGCAACACCTACGAAACAAAAACTGTTTTTATTTTTTCGAATTTATATTAAGCGCATAATACGCAAGTGAATGCTACAATGTCGTTTAGTAAAAAGGAAAAAATTAATATCGTACAGTACAAGTGAGTATAAAAGTATATGATATATTGAACGCAAAGGTTCCAAATTGTCCCCAAAAAAAATAGTAGTGTTTCATACTTTAATGATTACGTGCCTACATACTAACATCTATGTACTGATCGTCATAACCAGGGCAATTGAATTAACGTGCTGCTGTACACTGTATTCAGGGCTGTATCTTGCAGTCGAGAGCGCAAGAGATTTCCCAGCAGGCCGGTTGAACTACAACGTCCAGTTCGTTCGGCAGTAATGGCAAATGGTAAACTCTATTGCACTGTTCGATAAATATAGAAAGACATAACGAATCAATTAAAAAAAGTAAATCCAATTGTAAAGAAGATACTGTTGCGAATGGAATATTCATTCGCTGTGAATATCAATTCTGGAAGGTACACGTTTACTTTTCAATCTGGTTTGCATTGGAAATTCAAACGGCCCTTGATGGAAAAACATTATGTTGTTCCTCTTTATTATCTGCATGTTTAATATTGTCATGCCCTGTCACACAATTTGTTCATATAATAGAAATCACACAGAACGTTTAAATAATTTAATCGGAAGTCGCTACATTTATTTTCATAATTTATTATATCCGCGTTTGAATGTACGGACGCCAATTTTGCGGGATTTGAGCGGGATTTGCGAGGGTATGCATTCGAAAGCCGGGACGAATAAAAATCATCGAAACCGCGCTCGCGGCTCAACGCGTCATCGTGGTGTCATGCGCGCTCCACCATCGAAAACGAGATTTATCCCTCGCATCGTTGACGCGCACCTGCGCAACGATGCACTTACCTGTGAATAAATTCGCGCCTCGCTGGCCGCACACGGACGACACCTACTAGCCACTAGCCAGATAAAGCCGGAAATCCATTAATTGGAAAACGCTCGTCGGGTCGCCTCTCGCTTGCGCCCGCGCCGGGCGTTTATCATCCGGTTGCCGAAATGCTTGGTCATTTGTTATTTACATATAATTCGTGCTTGGTGTCTAGGTGGTATTATTCGGCCAGACAGGCCAACGTTGCAATTAACGTGCAATCGATTATTTTTTTTTTGTAGCGGTGTGCTAACATCCCGATTCACAGATAAACAGAGCGTGGAACGCGGAACGCGAAGCCTACTAAACAAGCACCTAAACGAGGAGAGCGACCAGCTCTTTTTGTTGCTGGATTATTTTACATAAGTTGAAAGTTGCAATTTGTGCGTTGCGACCGATAAATTTTCTCGTCGATCGATCGAACGGTCACGAAGCAATTGCGTTACAATTACGCCCGCGTTGTTTTTGTCGCTCGACGAGCCGACGTGGAAAAACATTTAATGCGAGGAATGAGGTGATTATATTATTCACACTTTTTCTCCGATGTCGCTCGCTTAAATTTTGCGCGACGCATGCAAATTCGATCGTTCGAAATGCGGTGGGAGGCGCCGGGAGTGTTTGGCTAACGAAACCCGTTTCCCGAAAATACAGCGTTCGCAACGGTCTAAAATTGGTACATCAACATACATTAAGTGATATCATGAATATGATGTATAACGATCATATATATATATATATATGTCTATCGTGCGTGAGCTACTAATTTCACTGCCGGGAAATAATTCCTCTCTGCACTCGCGCGCTTAACATATATGCGCCCAAAAATCCGTACCGCATTCTTCCATACCACGTTCCGTGCTAAACGAAGTACACACGCTTCATAGCCATGAATGTATTCTACCCCGGCGGGCTCTCTTCCAGCACGGCGCCATTCTCTTCCACCCGCCTAATTCTCGTCGGGTCGGAATGCCCCCGTAGGCGCCCATAGGCTCAAATCCACTACGGGCAATCCCCGTTAATCTTTTTATCGTCGTCATTAACGCTCAACGTGGATGGTAGACGGCAGGAGAAAGCACGATGCTCGTCGACGAAGAGGAGTACTCTGAAGGAACGAGAACGGGAGAGGTAAAGAGATGGCTTACGTGGAACACGACGTCGGTTACTGAGATTAGGAGGAATTTTAAAGTGGCGAATGCTCGAGGCTAAACGTCAAGTCCGCCTCTGGACTAAAAGAGAAGATCGAGGAAGAGATGAGGGAAGGAGAGACAGAGAGGAAGAGGGAGAGAGGGGGGAGGGAGGAAGGGAGAAAGAAAACGGGTACACAGAAGAAGAGCAGAGAGGGGAATAGGTGTGCGAAGAGACGGAGCGAAAGGAACGAGCCTCTTTGCCTGCTTCCAGTAGTGCGCTTAGACGGCACTTGAACTACGTCGAGGATGAGAGAAGATAGGAGAAGGGGATATCGAGACAGGTACAGGAACCGGAGGAAGATCCGTGAGAGAAAATAGAGTGAGAGATGCAACGATGAAAGAACCGAGGAGAGGACGAATGGAGTAGAAAGGAGAAAGATGAAGGAGGAAAGAGAGAGAGATAGGGAGAGAAGAGGACGCAGGAGATTAGCGGTAATTCGCTGGGGGGAAAAGGTACCAGACAACTCGAGCCAAAGACCAGAGACTGGTTCTCTCTGTTCCACGAAGGAGACAAGCGGAGCTCAAAAGGAAGAGGATCTTTCGATCCTACAACCCAAAGTTACACTCTCCTCTAATCTGTTTCTAGGACCGAACGGTGTTCTCTCGAAGATTCCCTCTTTAATTGAAAGCAGCGTCTTTCAGTGACGTACGAGAGAATCAGAACGCCAAGTTTATACATCTAAATCTCGTCTAAGTCTTCCCTATAGAAACAGCTTCCTCGCAATCGGCTTTCCATATTGTATCGCATACTGAGACACATTCCGATCATATCCTGACATACGCCGTAAAGCCATAAAGTAACTTTCAACTGGCTTCCGATTATTGTTAATGCATACTCGACCTATTTTTCGTGATAAGCGTGGTGTGTCGTAAAACATAGGAAGTGTTTTCCGCATCGGAGAATGTATATACCTGCCTGTGATGTAGAGCTCATAGAGTACATAAATCGATGGTGCGTATCTCACCTAAGCTTTATTTACTATGTCTTCACTCAAGAACTTTCTACGATAATCACGAATATACAAGACCCCTACGATTGATGTTAGATCTAACGTCGAATTACATGCCATAAGATATAATCATGGTAAAGAAGCGAGATAGACTCTAACAGAAATACGGGACAAAGTTACGGGTCATTAGGTAACTGCAGTGTAAATTGCCATTCGTTTGCTTACGTACTGACTCAGTTTCCTCATTTGCGCGGAGTAGAGAAATACCGATAGCGGTTCTGGACGACGAAGTGGAAAGCTTTATTTGTTTATCAGCAACCACGTTTCTCATTCGCGAGCTACCGTAAAAGAAGTTACTGTCGGGGTACGCTTCCGTATTACTTGCGCGAGTCAATCGATCGCCCACGGTTAAAGAGAGAAAGGGATGCTTAAAGAAGAGGAGATTAAAGAAGAAATCTACCACGATGGCATGTATAAAAATACGTGTACGCTGATATCGAAAAGTCATTTGATGTCTACATGGAAAGAACGATTTTGCTGAAGCATTAAACAAATTTATCGAGAAATAGATCCGAAAATAATTTTATTGGACTATTAAAATAATTATGTAGTATTCGCTTAAACTGGTTGCTAAAACATCAAAATTTTTAGTAGCATTGTTTATCATGTTTGAATTTGCTATATAAACGAAAATCCAGAATAAAAAAATTTTCAGATCTGTATCTATAATATAATACCTAAATTTTAGATACTTCAGCAAAGTTCTTTTCGTGTATATTTTTACACAAATTGTACAATTTGTCTGCTTAATATCGATATCCTTTGGAAAAAAAATTGAATATAAATGGTTTTTTTGAACGTGTATCTGTTCATATTTAATTTAACGATAAAGTGCTAATACACAGAGAGAACAACAATTTTACTCGAGTATCTAAAAATTTAACTAGATACAGATCTGAAAATAATTTTGTTTGATCATCAAAATTTTTAGATAGGGCATTCGAAACTGATTACTAGAATGTCAAAATTTTTTTATATTTTAGCAATCAGTTTCGAGTGTCCTATCAAAAAATTTTGACATTCTAGCAATCAGTTTCGAGTGTCCTACCTCCTAAAAGTTTTGACACTCTAGCAATCAATTTCGAGTGTTCTACCTAAAAATTTTGATGATCATACAGAATTATTTTCAGATCTGTATCTAGCTAAATTTTTAGACACTTCAGCAAAATCGTTCTCTCCGTGTATCATTTTGCTCACGCGTCTTATTTAACACCGCACGCTTGTACGGCTGCAAAGCCGATCACCTCGGGTGCCCTATCGATCAGACTGCACGAGAGTCGATTGTTCAACAATCGGCTGAATATAAGCAACTTGAGGAATACTCAGTTCAAGGAGAAACTCGTGACGGCGCACTACGTCGAGGAGCTGGATCCTCTTCGGTTCCAGTCTCCTCGTACCTCATCGCGATCTCGCGATCGTGAGGTTGCATTAACAGTACCCCACGTTCACAGTAACCGAACGCTGTTTCTCGCGAAGAAACCCCAAGTGTCTTGACCCTGATGTATGTGCGTGCGCATGTGTGCGTTTCTCGGTGTTTACGCACGCGTGTACGGACCCGCAGACGCGTGTATAAATGCGTTTAAGACCGTATCTTACTAACACGATTAAACGCGTCTGCCTCGTGTACTCGCGCAGATTTACGTACGTAGCGAATAAAGAAAGGAAAAAAACGAACAAATGAGAACAGCTATAAATATAGCCATTGAGCCGGCCATTGTGTTCCATGGACCACGAACCGTGTGGATCGACGTTTTTGAGGTCATAATGTACCAAGGAGAAATGAGTCGGTCGATTACAGAGACATCGTGCCGCTATCAATTGTTGTTTCGAGCAATAGGCGCGGTGAATTAATCGCAAATTATTGACAGAGATAAAAATCAAGATTTAAGATATATTCGCAAAGAAAAAATAGTAGATTACATATTATTTTACCTTTCGAAACGTGAAATAGATATATTATGCGTGCTACGACAGTCGACATAGTTATTAATGAAAACATCGTTGATACGAATCGACCGGAAATGTAGGCAACAAGTACAACGCGAGTTTTAATGAAGCGAGAGATTTATAGTCTTCCAAGATGCTGGCGCGATTATCGGGTTTTCGTTATTCCCGTTGCGCCATGCACCCTTCGTACAATCACGAATCTCCTATAAAAGAAAATCAATCGAGGAGAGGATGTTGCTGAGATGCGATGGCATGTACACCAAGCGTGGTGGTGACTACGGTAGGAAGACGAATGGTACGAAAGGGTTGGCCAACGCGAAACGTGTATACCGCGGATCCGAGAAGAGGAACGGAGAAATAGCAGGGAGTCCATTGGGTTCAAAGATCACCTACGTGTTCCCGCTCTTTGCCTTTTCAACTTGCTACAGCGAGCTTCGCTGCAAAACACACCTGCCCGGGACTACGATCGAACTCTTTACTCGCGGCGCGGAACTCATTCTCTTATATCAGGTGTCACGTAATGAAACAACGGCGTCATCAATTTCAACGTGCCGGAAGGTGCAAATTATTTGAAATGTTGAATCTATACGATACGGATGATTTCAAATTTTTTATCGGCGATACATTTCATCTTAAAAGTAAAAAAAAAGTTCGATAAATAATCGAGAGTTGAAAAAAGTTCGAGATAAGCGGAATAAAAGAGTTATTTTTACGCTCGATAATTCTGTCTCGTAACATAATTCTGTCTCGTAACATTCGCTACGAAATTGAAATTTATGTGTTCCAGACATCTGCGACTAAATCGTACAAACATAAGAATCACGTTCATTTAAAGTTAAATCATTTTTCACTGAAAAATAATTTAAATATGAAAATGATTAATATGCTTTAAAAATGTACAATATTTCTTAATAATTTCATTGATATAATTATTTATAATTGGCTTTTCTTCATCCTAAAAATTCCAGTCTTCTTTTGTCTAAAGCACCTTAAAAATATCGTTCATTTGCTACAACTCAAAAATAATAATTTCTAGAAAAAAATTTATGATGGACTAAGTCTAATTAGTATATTCGTATTAATTTGCGGAGTGTGTCTGGTCGTGATGAGTCATGCAGTCTGCATGGCAATTTAAAATTTTTCCATTTTTTTCTGCTAATAAACAGAGGAGAATGCTTTAGGACATAATTCTGTCTCGTAACATTCGCTACGAAATTGAAATTTATGTGTTCCAGACATCTGCGACTAAATCGTACAAACATAAGAATCACGTTCATTTAAAGTTAAATCATTTTTCACTGAAAAATAATTTAAATATGAAAATGATTAATATGCTTTAAAAATGTACAATATTTCTTAATAATTTCATTGATATAATTATTTATAATTGGCTTTTCTTCATCCTAAAAATTCCAGTCTTCTTTTGTCTAAAGCACCTTAAAAATATCGTTCATTTGCTACAACTCAAAAATAATAATTTCTAGAAAATAAATTTTAATACATTAAACTTTTGTAATATTAATTTTGAAATGCAATCGTGGTGTAATAATTAATTATAGAGGAAAGTATGCTTTTCTAAAATATAGAAATTCTATCTTTTCTTCTTTCTTTATGTTTCCGTTCTTTTTTTTGCAAGCACACTGAGAGAAAAATGTTTGATATTTGTAACTAAAAAATATGGTTGTTCCAAAATATAACTATAAAATTATAGTCACTTGAATCATTTTTATGGTAATTTTAACTATTTTATGATTATAACAACTGTAATTATATAGTCATTTTAGGTTGCCAACTATATACATTTGTTGCTAGAACTATATACATAGTTACTGTTATTATTATTATAGCAGTAATAATCATAATTATAGTGATACGTAATTATAGTTACAAATACCAAACATTTTTCTCTCAGTGCAACTATAAACTAATGATTTTATAGTTATACTGATGTAGCAAATGAGCAGTATGTGGTACTTTTTATATTATAATAATACAATCGCAATATTCAAATTGTTAAAAAACTGAATGTGCGTTTCAAACAAATTATACATAAAATATATATTCAAAATATGGTATACGCGACAAGTAATAATTTATACAGTAAAAGATTAATATAATGTTACGTAAAATTTCATCCTATATTACAAAGTAATACAATCGCATAATGGAGGCTGTGAGATCGTGTTGCGACTTGAGATGCCGGATGACGATGGAAAAAGTAGAAAAAGTGATACGATATCCGGGACGTTTTTTGCAGTGGTGACCTGAAATACGGATACTTATCAGTTTCAATGCGACTTCGTTAGATTGGATTTTCACGACTAGCTTTGCGAGAGCACTGAGTATGTTGAACTATACGTAGGCGTAAACTATGGGCACGTATCTCTTACGTGAGAGGGAGGGAACACGTTCGGAATGTGCCGTCGTGAGTGCTGCTTTATACGCAATATGCGCGGCATTACGGCCATCCATTCGATAGATGTTTAAGCTGGTACCACCTTCTTAAAGAACGGCCTCCGAGTGTGCGCCACAAAAGCAGTAAAGCTGTCGAAAGACAAGACAAATGACGACGTAAGCAACTTCGAGAAGAGAGTGGTAGAAACCGTTTGAGTTATTCACGCAGCTTACTTACTGAAGACTGTAAAATATCGAATAATTGCATTGACTTAATATTTCGAGATATACTCATATTGCTGCAACAGTATTCCATCATTGCCCACACTGCATCCGCTTGATCGATAGGGCACGCTATTTCACCGTTACGACGCTAACTATTCCTCATTATCGGAGTTGGATATCTGTGCAGACATTCAATACACTCTGGTTTGCACAGATCCGCGGAATTAGGGAAATACGAGTAATTACATGCTTTGTGCCACTGATAAAATTGGCAGTAACTGAAATGCCACGCCATTAATCTCTCGTTACAGTGAATAAGGAGTACATATTACATAGGGAGACATCATGCTATTAGATCTCTCGTTATCCTTAATAATGTAACTTTGACCAACTTAGTTTCAGCTTGGTTTCGAGAATGATACAAAAGCCAATATTTGTAAAAGAAAAATATGTATTCTCTCAGGTCGCAAGAAATATGGAAGCATCTAAAAATCTATTTTTATATATAAGAATAAAACAACTGAACTTTCTATTGTCCTCTTTAAATCCTCATCGCGTACGATGCGTTTTACTTCGTCCCGAGTCCTCCTCTTGTCGTAGGCACCAAGTTTCAGCAAAGTTATACAATACAGCGGGACGCCGCCGGGTAATGCAGAATCTCAACGCACGTTAACTGTCGCACGTGTTTTATGCCAAATAGAGTTTCAAGATTTGCACGATCGTGAGAGGTGGATGCTCGTAGGAATGTATACAGCCTGCCCCCCAGCAATCTCGAACTTCGGAAGTGTCGAACTTACAAAATGTTCTACCAGACGAAGCAGGAATTAGCTGTGAGAGCAGTGTGTCAAGATGATATTCGAAACCGTCTGCATGCAAATGTCGCTTTTAATTCCTAATATCTATGCACCCTTCACGGTGAACGATGAGACACGCACATCGTAACATGCTCTAAAGGCCTGCCTGACAGTATCGCTGTCGATTCCTGTCGATGCCGCTATCCGATCAAAGAAGATGACATGTTCAGACAAGTTTAAATTACCATTTTCGTTTTTCAGCGGATTAGCCCAATATTTTTGATTAGAACGAAGGGATATGTGAGAGTCGAACACGGTTCTCATTGCATAAAATAAAACAATTAATTAACAGTTTATCAAAGATACATAATTTATACGTTTATTATTTTATGTTATTTATTATTTTATATTTCGGCTTAATTTCGAGTAATCTTCAGTAGTCTTACAATATGTAAAAAAATTGCCTCGTATTCTCCACCACCTATGACAAGAACGATCTTAGATTTTCAACTGACTTATTCAATTTAAATGTAAGGTAGTTTTTTGGGCCAAAATATGTAAATTATATATCTTTATTTTTAATAAACTGTATCAATCGTTTTATTTTACGCACCGAGAATCGCATTTAATTCTCACTAATCCTTCAATTTAATTATTGCTTTTCAAATTTATGAGTCCTTCTGTTAAATATATTATTAAATTAATAAAATTAAAAATCTATAAATTACAAACATCGATAAGAATGCTAAAACAGGGAATTTTTCATAGAAATTATTGAAAAAGAATATCTTATTAAATATAACTTTTTATACATCCGCTATATTTTATCGATATATTTCGAAGTTTATTCAAGTTGCGAAGTTTATTCAAGTGTGTAGTATAACAACAGAAGAGAATGCAATTTGTCGCGCCCAAATAATTACGAGCGTAATTCGTTAGTTAAAGCGCTCTTAAACTCTTGACTTAAATCCCAAAGAGTCCAATTACGACAGTGGTTATTATTAACAAGCTGAACACGCGGTCGCGCAGCATTGTCTATGTGACTTGGACCGTACATTTTGTCAAGTCTTACGCTGCCGTTAGGAATTTCTTACGAAGTGCAGGAAAGGTAGAAGGATAACAGGGGATCGTACGTATCGAAGGGAGATTGCCAGGTCCGGGATTCGCGACACTGGTCAACGTAGGAGGGCACCAACGCAGTTCTAACGAGATAAGTAGGTACAGTAAATGCGGTGTGTATAGCCAGGACTTGCGTTCGAGAGTACCTATGAATGTCGCATCGCAGAAAAACGGACCGGAACCAGATACGAAGAGAGAAAGAGAGAACGAGAGAGAGAGAGAGAGAGAGAGAGAGAGAGAGATTTGCTTGGTCACGGGAAAGCGGGGGAGAAGTTCCGGGTCGCTGGATGTACGCATCCACCTACGCGAAAACAAAAGCGCCTCGAAACATGCTCTCTCGGTCGATTCTCTCCCATTCTGATTGCAAGTGAAAGCTCTTACAGTTTGTGATACACGTATACCATCAACGAACGCGTATCAAGAGCAACAGGCACCGCAAAGGCGAAAGTCAAACCTACGGACGTTTGATTAACAACATGGAGAACGTTTGATTAGGGACGACTATCTCGATGTTAACGTCAGTGTGCAATTCTCTTAGCCGTTCTGAAACGGATAATCGAACGAACTTTATATAAAATATTACTTTTAGAAAGTCCATCGTATTTTGAAATGAAATACTTTGCATTCTCATGTAAATATAAGATGTATTCTCTTATAGTAATGTTTTAATGCCTATTTCCGCACGCGCCCATAACTGCATTCAAGGAGGCAACATATTTCCACATTTCTCCATCTCTTTGGATACGTTACATTCCTGCGTTCTTCCGTTCTCCCGCTGTCCCCATTCTCTCTCGCCCTTTGCCCTCTTTATGTGCAAACAGCACGGGCCACACAACCACCACCGGATGAACGAACTGGAACGAGCCAGAGGGAAACGTTGATTCACGAGCAAGAGGATTTATCGCCGCGAACACGGATTTTGAATTTCTCACCGAGGCGCGGGAAACCGAGGGACGCGTACGGGAAAAGCCCAACGCGGCTCTACGTTTTAACGTTATGTTATAACGGGTCTGTGTCGCATTATCGAATTAGATAATTGGGTAGAGCCGTTTCGCCATGCTGGTCAAAGCGGGAAAGCTTTTTAAGAGAATGCAAGAGAGCCGAATTACGTGACACGTAATCATGGAAATGTGATTAATCTCACAATTAAACGCGAAATTCATATTATTAAAAATTGCCGCTTTGCATTAATCATGTTTTATTAACTTGTGTTAACGTGAATAATATTTTAATTCGCGTTACCAAATGTAGAAACATTGAGTGTTGCATTAATTAAAATTTACATTATTAGAGAAGTAAAATCTATGAAATTACTTTTTTCTGTCGTGTATCGTTATGCAACTTTCTTAAAAATTTTTTACAGACATTTGAATAGCTTAAGAGGAAAGCTGTTTCTTGCCTGCTGTGATGTGTTTTTAATAACCATCAATTAAATCTTTAAAATATTGTCTGTATTTATACGTATATTAATGCGTGCTTGTGTGTTGAATGAATTTAGAAACTTGTAAGCGGCACGATATGACGGCGTGTAATAAGGTACGTAATTGAAGCAATGAATTAATTGCACGATTCACCGATGCTTTGTCCCCGACATAGTTAATAGGATTTATAAATTGCTTTTGACCTCAAAATAAGCCGCCTGAGAATCAATTTAGTATTATGACAGATCCCATTTGCTTCGAACGATTATCTTAATTATACTTCCTTGTATTATCGGTGTCACCTAAGTCTGTGACGCAATGCGGCTCTATGCAATCGTACAAGTGCTACAGAATCGTACAATTATCGTTCACAATACGTGCACTGTTGAGATAATGAAGGCATTATTAAAGTTTAACTCCTCACTGACAATGTTGAATTTTAAAGGCACGGTCGATTTTTTTATTGTGAATTCTGGTAGATAAACTTAAATTTGAAAAAAATAAGTAAAATATTAGGTGTTAAACTTAATTCCTGCCGTTTTTCGTCTCCAAAATTGATTTGTTTCGAAGGGAAATAACTTAATCAAAGTATTACTAATAAAGTATTATTAATTAGTAATAAAGTAGAAAATGGAGGAAATTACTTTGATTAAGGTATTCATACATCTTCCCTTCGAAACAAATCAATTTTAGAGACGAAAAACGGCAGGAATTAAGTTTAACACCTAATACAATCCAACTTCAATGACAGTAAAACTCGTTAAAAACTTGTTAAAGCCTTTACAAGTGAAAGAATTTTTTTCAAATTTTTATACAGTTCGGAACAACATAAAAATCTGCTGAACTGAAGTTCGAAGATTCAGGTTGCAGATGCGAAGGATGAAAATTTCACATTGCCGACGGAGGATTAAAAGAAAAAAGGGTGTTCTGGAGTAACGAAGATAAAACTTATAACTCATAATATTCTCGCCGAGATTTCCGACGTGAACATTACCGCTTGACTCGGGCATGCGCGGAATTGGATCATCTGGATAAGTGAGCCGCAGCATACCGGATATAAATAATCTTTTTCCAGGGAAATTAGGGGCATTTTATGTCGCCGGCCACATTCTGCCGTTCTCCTCTCTTGGCGGCAAGACTGTGCGCGACTGTAATTCCGCATTATATTGCGGCACGTATTTTCTCCGTTGTTTCCGTGAACACGTCACAGTAAACGTATCTTCTTCCAAGCCGCGTATTCGCGGATTATTACAACAGTCGCGATGCACAGTCGCATGCAAGTCGTATGCACACGCATGCGAAGTCGACCGCAACGAGATTTTTATGTGCGTCAAAGCGTTGACATGTAACCGTGAGTTATCGCGGCGGCGCCGGTAAAATTAATTTCGCCGACGAGGGAAGAAAGAGAACGCGAAAAAAGGGTAGACCGTCAGAGGGGGAGGGAGGGATGACAGAGGTGCAGGACGGTTGTGGAGCCGGTACGGGCTAGGGTGGTTACCAAAAGGGAGGAAAGGGAGGAAAGGGATGCGTTTCCAGCCCGCTTGCTCGTGAAGCGTAGCGTTCGCCGCATCGCAATTCAAACCTTTTCGGCCCATTTTTTCGTGCCACCTGCCGGTGAACTTTCTGGCCTTTTTTTTTGGACGGGGGATGGACATTGGGGGATTGGACTATGGTACGCGCGCTACCGCGGACAAAAGCGCAAACCCACAAACTTGGCTGCTCGGTCAAAAAATGCTTCGCGCCGGGAACTGGCCGCGATAAAAAAAAATATATGTACACGTTCGATTTCAGTGCGAGCGTGCTCGTGAAAAGATCCTCTCGTCGGATTCGCGGGATTACTATTCATTCACAATCACGTGCGAATGCCTCTTTCAAGGGATGTATGTCGAAGTTTGTTGATCTTCCCGATCGATATACGAACGCGAAACATTTATCACTATTTCATTGAACGCGCGAATAGTCGTCCTATGAGGGCGATGCTCAGATAAAAAAATATACAGCGCATAGTTGTACTGTACGGAATATTGTTTCTTAACTTCAAATATTTTCTTTGATATGTAAGCACAACCTGAATAATGACTGTATTTATTACATAATATTTACAATCTTAGTTTTAAAACAACGAGTGTCATGAAAACTGAGTGCGGTATACTAGGATGACAAGCGGTGTAATGCATTCTTTCCTTCCCGTGCTGCAAGATTTACCTGTGTTTTCCGCTTGCCATAGAACTTAGCAAGACTGTGTCTCTAAATATATTATGATGTTTCGCTCGAGTGCAGCCATTCACGAATATTGTTTAATGTTATTTTAAGTTATGACAGTTTCAGCGTATAAAGTTTGCAATTCCAACAGTATATAAATGTTCATTCATCTTGCAGTTAAAATTAATAATGAACAACAATAAGTTAAAAAGCAAATTTCAGAAAGCAAAAGAGAAAAAAAAATATATAAAACTATATCATTTAAAAGAAGAAAAATCTATAAAACTTTACTTGCTGTTATATATGTATTTATTAATTGTTATTGTTGAGTGATGTATGTGTGTGATTGTATAGAGAGAGAGAGAAATAATTAAAAATCTCTTACATTCGGTTAAAAATTATTTTATCGTTTTGTCATTTCATAATTTTTGTTCCAAATATAATTTGAACATAATTTTTCTCAATACTATGTAACGATATATAACTCCTAAAATAAAACTAAAATGAAAATACGTGTCAAAAATCAATCCGATATACGTCATATTTTACGGATTTAAATTTGTGACAGTCGTTTATTTTCTATATTCAGCACAGATATAAAAATCCCAACGTGTCACACATTACATAATCGCGAGATCCGACGTAACAATACGATAAACAAATAATCCGTAAAGTTGCGTATACAATACAAAACTACAATATAACGACAAATAACACATCGATTCCTCGCATTAATCGGACATTTCATCCACCGCAATGTCATAGTTATCATTCGTTTATTCCACGTTCATACGTAAATATAATCATCCATAATTCGTTGAATAGGTGAATGAAGCGGCGGCTAAAGCGCAAGAGGCGCGTTTAATTCGCGAGAAAACAGAGCAGAGAGAGAGAGAGAGAGAGAGAGAGAGAGAGAGAGAGAGAGAGAGAGAGCGCGCGGACGTGTTTCAAAAGGTTGACCGCTATGTTTGATATCAACGGACCACGTTATCGTCGATCTCTGAACTGTGGCAGCACCAGTACCGAGAGAGTCGGAAAGGGACAGGAAGACAGAGCCCATGTCGAACGTCGAGCGAGTCGTAATTTGCAGAAATCGCCGACCGATCGCGATAAGCTGGCCGCGGGCCGATGTTTGCCAATTAGCGTGGTGCAGCGATGCTGCGTGTTGCTGTTCCGCACTGCGCGAGACGACGCGACGGGTGTCGGCTAATGGGAAAGTTGCGTCTCTCGTTCTACCGTGACGACACGACCGGTCGGTTGACACTTCGAGAGAGCGAGAAACGACGGGCGAGAGCGTGTGGGATCAGCCGCGCGGAAGCAAGTGCAGCGTATCGTCTTGCCAAGCGCGACCGTTTTACGCCTCTAATGAGCACGAGATCATACGCGAGTCGCCTATGGCGAAATACGTATACAGTCGCAGAGGTAATTACCTGTGCTGCGAGGTCCGAGCTCGCGTGTGTCAACTAAAAACCGCTGCTGACCGGTTTGTCAGTTTTTTTTTTTTCCAGTTGCGCCGAAATGGTTTGCGCACGGAAAATTGGGTTCGAGAGCAAACAATGATTGCAAGTGGTCATGCATATAACGTAAGCGCAATTGGTATTGTTGTTGACTTAATAAAGTTAAAAGGATCGCTACACCGTGTGCACCAACCACTGACTAGCGCATAACAGTGAGGACCGTAAAAAAATGCAATGTTTATTTTAGTTTTCAACATGGATGTGACTGATGAAAATAATCGACAAGGATATTACATGAAACATGACGTAGATTCGATTATCAAAAAACATTGTAAATCAGCATCTCAATAAATAATAATATTAACAGTTTACCTTGACTTTCGTTGAACTCGTAATGTAAAAATCATTGGACTTACCTGAAACACAAATAAAAACATAATGATTAATAATCTATCCAGCAATTATTATTGGTACTATATTTTAAATTTCTAAACATACCCGGCATTTTTGGATCAATTATTTTGTATATCTTTACATCGTAAGCATTTAACGTCTAGTACGATTACACGCCCGGGGCGTGAGAGAGAGAGAGAGAGAGAGAGAGAGAGAGAGAGAGAGAGAGAGACTTTAATAAAAAACGCATTACACGCGTCAGGTGATTTTACCCGGGTTTCGTTCCGTCTTGTATGTAAGCTACGCGTATATAAACGAGAGTAAGTATATGGGAGAAACTGAGAGTGGATATTGCACTCCTACGATACATAGAGGGTGTCCCCTACAATTTCGTGTGTCTCTGCCATCAGCAAATATCGTTTGGATCCAGTAAATACTGGATGCTGTTGCGCCGGTTATTTGTCCACATTTTTGCATTTTTCAAAATTTCACTAATACAACAGAACAATATATTCTCTTACGTACTGACACAATATACTACGTATAATATAAGAATTTACCTAAAAAGATGTTACGCCACGTTTTTCCCGTAATATACCTAATACATATAAGAAACGTGATACGAAGATCAGAAATATCACAAGTTACTATACTTCAGTTATGCGATTTTCTTCCCAACGATTCCACAGCACAAGTAAAACGTGTTATCTTTTTTAATAAGGTTATTAATCTCACGGAAATGTTAACTTCAACATTTAGGTATAAATATTTCACGTAATTAATATCAAACTGAGCCCAATGCGATGATCGGTGTTATCGATACAAGTGAATAGGCGAAGGGAAATCAAAAAAACAACTCGAAGGTACGTAAAGCACATATCAGCGTGCGGTTAATTAAGTCTGTGATGTTTCCACATAAAAGCTTCGTATAATCTCGAAGGGTAAGGTTATATGGCACTGACTATACCTATATACGTGTAGCTCCGCCATTATGTAACTGGCGAGATCAAACGGGCGTAAAATGCTTTCGCCAAGAGGAGGACGAAATAGCAACCGTGCGGCTGATCGTGAAATATGACGGTGGTGCCGAGAAACGTATCGTTTGATTTCAGAGAAGATTACGTTACTTACGGAGCCTTATTCTCGCAAAGCGTGTAATTTCTTTGAAAATCATTACGTTCGATTGCAGAGATGATGCATCTTAAAATTTGGATTTCACGCGGCTATCTTGTCAACTGTGATTTTTCATGTTTATAGCGTTGTGATTCGTCGCGACTGCAACTCCAATCCCAACTTGCAGCCAAAGAGACATTGAAAAACTGTAGACAGCACCTCCTCGAAAACTTCCGCAGGCTAAGAGAGTTTCTCCACGTAGCGAGCGTCAAGGAGGAGAAAGAGCGTGTTACTGCATGCTAGTTTTTCACGAAAAGTTCGCAAGTCGAAGTAAGTTCATCATATGAGTGTTTCCAAGAACGTGCAAGAAATACATTGAACTTTTTTCACTAGATGCGTCACACCACGACAAGGACATCTTCCATTATAGAGAATGTTATTCTATTACCAAGAATATCTCGTGGTTTCAGCGTAATTAAATTATACCGTCTTATAACATTAGTAGTTTCATTTATAGAAATTAAATAAACGCGTGCATATAGAACGAGTTATGCTTTGCACAACACTTTTACGGAATGTACACTTCCGTCACGTAAGTTAAATCTCGATTATGATAATTGGCAATCTTAGATATGGCGAGAGCGCGACCAGATTGCTGAGCTTGGCGGAAGTAACGAGGCGAAGAAGGCGAATAAGTGCCGAAGCGACGACGGTCCGGTAATACATATTCCTTGACACCAGCCTGGGGATATTAAATAAAGAATCCCCTGCAGTCTCCGGGGAAACCCCAAGGCACTGGTTTCCCCATTGCCGATCATCCCTCCAAGGATACGTTCCTTCGGAGGCGCCTTTGGTACCTACTTGTATTATGACTCCATTCATGCCAAGTTACCGAATATCTAGTGGTATATTAGGCAGCCCCTATATTATCCTATGTTGCACCCTTCGTACTCATTCTTTTCCTTGGCATACTGTGAGTACATAATATTGGCTTTTCCTTGGGCGGGATGGCGAGTATTGCGATATTAATTATGTTTGAGTTTCCGACAGCCGTCGGTCCCTTGCGCGATTCGCTGAAAAGCTTAAACGAACCTTGACGTCGCGAGGGATCGAATTAAATCGAATTTCTAATAACATGAAAAAAATATTAAAGACTTTCAGTAAAGCTGCACAGATTTACGAAAAGGACTAACTATGTAAGAATTAATATAACAGTACTGCAAAAGGATATAACTCAAAGTGCGTGCGATTTAATAAAATGTAACAATAAATATATAAGAGTTGTTTATAAATAACAGATGTTATAAAAAAAAAGAATAAAATATATATCGAGTAATTATTCAATTTTACGGACTTCTAGCACAACGGTTTATGTTAAAATCTAATCTTGCAAATAATTTAAATCATTTACATTGAAATCGGTAAACAGATATGGTTGCTATTTGAGCTTCAGTCATCAAGTTTTCGACGTGAAATCGAGCGCGAATCACCATGCTTGCTTGTACGGTCTGTGTGTTTTCGCGAATCAGCGCGTCGCAAAGGGGACGATAGAAAATCAAGACGACGAAATTGTTTCCTGTCGGGAAACGGCTGCGACGAAAATTCTGTCGGAGAACTCTGCCACACTTTAGCACCTATAGGGCATGCGCGTACTCTTTCCTAAGCAGAGCGGAACAATTCGTGGTGCAAAAGACGAGACGAGGCGGTGACAAGAGAACGACGGCGGCGACAATACAACCGGGCGAAATTGCTTGAAATCTTGAATACCAACGGGAAGCTAAGTTAACGTCGAAAAGCTTCTGAGTGACTTGCTTGAGGTTTAATCACTAGGTGAAACTTCAGTAATGGGAGCTGCAAAGTGCTCGCAAAGGAGGCTAATGCTTTCCTTGTATTTCGAGTCTATTACTCTTTGCCGTATTAAAACTTGGATAAACGCGTGCGTATGCATTTGCAAATATGCCATAGAGCCTACCAAGCTCGTGTCTAACATAATGCAACTGGATGCTCGCTGCGACGGTCGCAACGTGAAAATTGTACTGAAATGGTTTCAGTAACGAGAATAACAACACGCATTGTCATTGTCGTTGCGAAAAACTACAAAAATGTGTGTTTGCTAACTTGTCGTATATGCTTGCTAATGTAATTTACGCTATCTCATCTTAACTGCCATGCCTTTAACCATAGTGTTCATGACCTAGTCTGTAATATTACTTGACCAGAACAATTAAAGATTAATTAACGTAGGTATTATACTGATAAATTGAGTTCTATTCAAAAGTTTTAATTCTAAAAACGGGTCAACCTGCCCGGCACTTGGAAATGAAGATAAAACGGTCGCGTACCTTCGGATTTATCACAATTTCCTTTACGATATTCTCTCTCGGTATAAGTAGGATTAAAAAAGTTCCGACAACACCTGACTCCAGCTAGTATGTAGGTAAAGAGCTGCACGGCGCGTAGGTAAATGCCGGTGGATGTGTAATTTTATTTGCTCTAAAATAATTTTGTTTCGAGATTTCCTTGTCCACGTTACTGCGAGATGAGAAGAATACTTATGTATTAAAACGAGACAGCGGGCGTATACAGTTCGCAAAACTTCAGACAGCCAAGCCGCACGTGTTCCCCGTTCCCTATCCCGCATGGTGCATGTGCGGTTTACGTTGTAACGTGTTGCAGTCGCATCGCAGTAGCCCTGGCGTCAAGAACGTGGCACAGTAATTGGCGCCCGGCACCTTTTACGTGGAGGCAAATTGTATTAATAAATCGTGCCCCATAATGCACCGGGTAATTTACGGTGCAGCTCGCAAAGTGAAAAAAAAGTACAAGAGCGAGAGAGAGGGAGAGAGAGTGTGTGAGGCAGGGGGAGTGCTTGGTGGTCGGTGGCGAGGGTAATTAATTTATACAACCCGGAAATTATCGTTGGACCAGCCCGGAGATCGATTCCGTTTAAGCACAGTACTTTCGCGCTGTACTTGCGCGTCCATCGAACGCTTTTAAGCCCCGGCGAACGATCACTTTGGATATAAAGGCGCGTACGAACATGAGCCTTCTCGCATCGATATTTTATAAAAATGGAATGTCCGTGCGACATGAATATGATTTACATGGCGGTTAAACGATCCTGCGAGATGAATTACGACGCCTGTGTCGTTTACTCTTCTCCGTAAGGTAAATTTTCTTTTGAAGAATAAAATAAAATGCGATCCATATGCTTTACTGGGTTTGTGGAAAGTAATAATCACTCTAAATTTCTTACAGTGAAATCTTACTCCAAGAAAGTGAAAATACAACCACCCTTAAAAATAAAGTGAAAATATTTCACTTCTTAAAAAAGAGTGACAATTTTCACTCTTTTTAAAGTGAATTTTTACTTCAAAAGAGTGAAATCTCATTTTTTTTAAATGAGATTTTATTCTAAAAAGAGTGAAGATCGTAATTTTTTTTCAAAAAGTGAAATATTTTCATTTTTTTTCAAGGGTGGAGTTGCATTTTCACTCTCTTGGAGTGAGATTTCACTGCAAGAAATTTAGAGTGATGATGATAGCAGTAACGATGATGGTGACGATGTTCGGCGTAAGAGCCCTTGGATTAATTTCGAGAAAAGAGTTTTAATCCCGAGTCACCCCTCGGCCTATATGCATTACAATTATGCTCGGTTGAGTCTCGTTTTGGGGAACCCTTCGCGCACCCTCCGTCGCTCCGGGCCGGTGAGCCGTACGAGTTACGCATAATTGGTATTTATGCTCGTAGCCGCGCGTTTCCATGCCGTGATTTGTGGCTGCAAGTCCGTTAATGAGACGCACGTGGCCGTTAATTAACCAAGACATCTCCCGCCCTCTTACTCTTCGTCTTTCATCATCTGTCTTTTACGCGTGTCTTCTGAACCCGTGGCCATGGGAATTTCTCATAAGAATTAACTCACGTTTTTTTTTGGCCTCTCCGTGGCTGGAAACCGTTAAGCCGAGATCTCGATAACGCGGGAATCGTCCCTCGCAGCAATTTTTTTCAATTACAGGTCCTTTCACAACGCGCACGTTCTTCATCAATCTTCGAATAAGTACGATCATCCGTTTTCAGCGTTCGTCGCGCCGCGAGCAAAAGTAAAAGACTTCTGTCGTTTTCTTCTCGACCGTTCAAATGCGACGCTAAGAATTGGTCCTCACGGTGCTTTCAATGCAAGAGTATGAGTTGAAGGAAGACGGACGTAACGTGGAACAAAGCAAGATGAGAGCGAGGTGCGCCCTTTTATAAGGAACGCGTGAATGTCGGTGAGGGAGTCGGATAGCCCATTCCGCGAAGTTAATAAAGAAATATACAAGGTGACCAACCTTGGCATTTAATATCAATTTGCTGGACGCCGCTCGTTCCGTCCTACGATGCCCTCTGCGGCGAGGGTGAGAGTGCCGCGTGAACGAGGGGTGATCCGCAGGAAACAGCTATGGTAGGCGACAAAGAGGGAACAAGAATGGCGAGGACGATAGGAAAATAAGGGAGGACGAGCTGTACGACGGAGGGCGCGTGACGGTGAAAAAGGACGAATAGGTATGACGTACAAAGGTGGCGGTGCGGGAAGCTCGCGAGGAATTTCAAGGCAAAGCCCCTACCCTCGGAGGCTGAAAGAAAGTCGGGGATGGAATGCGTCATGGGGCTGCCTCACTCAGGATGAGATAATTGTTAAAACGCGCCTTCGAAGACATTTGGCAATTATTATACACTCTTTATATTTTACACTCTTTTAACCCTCACTTCGTCGGCTAACTTATCGTCAGATTCTATTGGTTTCAAAATTAACGATGCATGCAATGCAACAACTATACTTAAAGCCTAACTGTTAATAGCGATATAAAATTTCCGCACGTTGCAACAGGAAAAATAATCGAAGCCACGTTTTTATGATGGACACCATCGTTTTAATTGCCCCATCTCACCCTGTGCACGATCTGACAAACCGATCGCGGCAATCCTTCCGATTAATAGCTCATCTGACGTCGAATCAAACGAATCCAGAATTAATTCCGTAATCCTACTTTGTATCCCCTCTGCGGTTGGACATGAATTATGCGCCCTGTCGAAGAAGCGCACCTGTCGCACACTCTCCCTCAGTAATTGTGTTATTTGCATTTAAAGCAGTCGGAAAGAGAGAAGACCGGGCAGAGATGGACAGGGAGAATGAAGGGAAGGGGAGAATAAAAAGAGAGAAAGGAGAGAAGGAGAAGGATGTATACGAAAAGTAGCGTTTCTAGCGACTACCCTCCTCTCTCTCTCTACTCCCGACCCTACCGCTCTATCTTCGAGACATAGAAATTTCCTGTGGCATCCCTTTGTGGCGGCGCTTGCCAGGCTCTTATTAAAGCCAGCAGCCTTGCGCCGCAACTACGATGTCGGTGGCGGCTCATCAAAGGTGAGGTTTCAAAGACGACTCAAAGATGGCTTGAAAATGTCCGAGGAGACCGCTTGGCAACTGCATTAACGACTCTGCTCCCGCACATCTTCTGCCATATGCGTTTACTTGCGTTAACTTACCGGAAATCGTAACATATTTACTCATGTCTGTTTCTAAATGACTTATATCGCAAAATGACATCCTCGAAATGTCTGTTCTTTGAATGTATTTAAAAAAAAATAAGAAAAAAAAACACTTTAAATATACTTAACCTTTACAAGACAGGAAAGCGCCACTATATCAGTGGCGCTGAAACAGTATCGTCATATTTTGAGGTAAGGAAATAATGAATTATAACAAATTTTACTCAAAGAAAAGCTATAAGATTTTAAAAACAGACTATCATCTTCTAAAGATTATATATAAGAATGTTTAAAAATATATTATGTTATATTCTAATATAAAATCAGAGAGGAGACACACACACACACATACAACTCTATTCATCAATAAACTTATACAGTTTTTATTATAGTAAGACTTAATACTTTCATTGCATTGTTAGATTTACTTTTTACTTCATTTAAATCTTTAAATATAAATAGTTTATATTTAAAGATTAAAATTTTTGAATTTTATTTTTGATAAAATCCAAATTTCATTTCATGAAACTATAATCAATCACTCACGACCATCCGCCTCTATAGATAATCGCATCCAAAGGTAAGGTGGAACTGCTTGACTAGGACTATGAATCACGCGTCACTAAGCAGCTACTTGCTGCATAGTTCGGTATCCTGTTACCCGTACTACGTACTTCTTGTTCGTGCTTCGCTAAGTTCGTAGATTTTACATCCTCGTGAAACGTACCCGAAGATCAATACCGTGTCGGTCTTCGTTCTTCAGTTTTTGCGGATAACCAGAGTTTTATGAAACTGGGCTCTTTCGTATCTTATCTCACAATATATTCTTTTATTCTGCTTGTATTGATCCTTCTTTCGCTTCAGACCTGAATCGATCTAGTTCGAGCTAGTATAATATAGTAATAGTAGTATCAATATGTGTTTTATATGTAAATATATTCACCTTTAAAACTGAAACTTATTCAATTAAAGTTATTCATTTGTAACCTCTTCTAATTATAAACTGTATAATTTCTTATTAAATTTTTCAACAGTTTAAACAAATATTTTTTAATATGTAGATTCAATATTCTCAAAATAAGCGAATGTGTCCCGATAATTGGAAGAAAATTAATGTTTAATTTCAATTTTATAATAGGTTTCAAGTTAGCTATTGAAACGAAAATTCCTTTTCCGCGATGCGCGAAAGGGAAAAGTTAGCCTGCTCACTTTGTTTCTCGATGAAGCTGGGTGAGTTATTGACTTTGGTCTATGCCTCTACAAGGAAGACTCCGCCTGCACTTTCGACCCCGTCGTCGACTTCTGATCTTTCCACCACGTTATAGCAGAGGCCACCTCCGGGGTCCATGAGCTTCTGACGTAATTGATTTTGCGACCGCCGTCCTTCGAGGCAGAAACGACCATCCTTAATGGGCACCTACCGACGTTCTGTCGTGTCTTTTACGAGACATCCTATACATCGCTATTATAGTACATAGTTACATACGAGCTCTGGCGGGAAATACTGCTGGGAGTGAAGAGAGGAAGGATTTGCTTCTTGTCCAGGTTTTATTACACTTCTCCAAGAGAATATAAATGTTGTTACAATTGCAATGACAGTGACGTTAATCTATGAAGTGTTGAATCGTTACGTTTATTAAAGCAGCGACGATTGCGAGAGAATTTTTACAAGTTTAATGGGATTATTTTTGTAAAAAATATTTGGGCTTGTCGATTTAGTACTATGAATTCAAATCGTAAGGTATAATGATTATCGTTAAATCATATTATAGAAAAATACTTCACGTAAATAATATGTAGTGTCCCATAAAAAAAAAGAAAACGGTAAAAATTGAAATCATATAAATACTAAAGTTGCAGAATATGTATTATATGTAAATTTCCTCTTATAATAACCGGATATTATGCATTTCTCGTGTGCTACATTTGGATATTTTAAACTTGTCTGATAACTGATTTAATCGTTAGACATTTATTAATTGAATCACTTTATATCCACTTGATGTAGAAATCATTTATTATTCTGTCGGAAACCGTATAAAAGAAACAGTTCCGCAATTGTCATGTAAAAGTATGATCAAAAACGAAAAATAGAATGTTAAAAGCGAAGAATATAATGTTAAAACAGTGTAGAACCTAAAATAACGACACTGTTATATTATCGTAATACATGTATCGCAGCAATATCTAATCTAACAAACGGTTGGTTGGAACAGCCGATACGCGACGAAGTGTCGATAGCCAGTAAACCGCCGTCGGCCATACGCGGCCATTTGAAAAACCGTCCTTTATGGCTGTCTTTCTGTATTGTGTCGCCATTACGATGCACATGTACGCTCACATCCATAAGATATGGACTCCGGTGGACGTGTCGCGACACGAGTCTCCGTATCACGTTATGGACCTGTAAATACGCTGGACGTGTTTACACGACCATAACCGCGGCCGTCTTGTAAATAAGTTAACCTCGTTGTCTGAGAGCCTAGGTAGTTTTATGAGGACCGCGACAAAGTACCGATATAACGTACCCATTGGCGAGTGGTTTGACCAATGAAGAGAATTTTCCTTTGCTGACGAATTTATCTCGCTACCATAAACACGAGCGTGAACATTCCGTTTCGTCGAAAACTCATTTCTTCTTGAATAAAAATTAAGTCACTGCCTTGAAGAAGACAGTACAAAAGAGGAGAAGAAACATTCATATCTTATTACTACTTGATTTATTAATTTATATTGTTTATTGAGTTTGTATTTATTAGTTTCTACGTTCAGAAAAAACAACAATATAATAATGACAACTGACAAATATAAAGTGACAACTATACAAGTTTTATATGTAGAAATAATATACGTAGTGTGTTGAATAAACTACTCCATAATTATACTGAAATTGTAAAATAGTTTATTAATTATTTAGTACGTTAATTTATTCAACTATGTACATTAATTCTACATAAAACTTGTACAATTATTACCTTTATAATTGCTACCATTATGTTTTTCTCTGACAATAACAGTATTGTATAATGACAGGAAAATTAACGCGTTATGATTGGTGTCAACGAATTGTAAAAATCATTAAATGAATAACTGAAAGCTAATAATTCTTTTATGCTGCACGATTATTAACTATATGGTGTTTCTCTTTCAGAACAACACACCCACGTTTCAAGTTTAAGATATATTGCATCGTAAGTATTGTTGTTATATATCTATTATTCGTTCAGGTTAAAGCGTGAAAATCGAGTATAATATCCGTAACTAATTATTTATCGAAGGTCTGGTGCATTTACAGTACATATAAACGTAGCCGTTCGGCGAATAAGTTAAGACTCCTCGTCTAAGAGCTGGTTTTACGAGACAGCGACAGAGTGGCAATACAACGCAGCCTCAGGCGACAGGATTGGCCAATGAGGCGGGTTTTCGCGGACCGATGAGTTTGACCAGCGTAGCTTACGGCTATTGCAATCGATCACAGGCTACCAGATATTACTCGAATGACGACGATTGCTGCAAATAATACTCCGTTAAATCCTACCAGTCACTATTGCTATACTATGTAAAAAAAAGATTAATTTTAAACATTTGCCAGCACATGATTTAATTAGAAGAAATGCTTATATTAATAATAGCAATAATGATCAACAAATATTTTAAACAAAATATTATTTATATGTAAACATTGGAAAAAGATGGTCGCATTAATTGAAATTCTAGTGGAAAATGGACAAATTAGAATTTTTAGTTCAATCTATCATAATTCTCATCGAGATAAGATGTCTAATCATGATAACTGGAATTCTGATTGGTATGATTAGAATCTACTGATTTGCTCATTTTTTTAACATATTATATATACATATATATATCCATATGCATGTATATACATATATATATACATAATGCAAGATATTCGAGAATAGCATTTCATCAGAATCGCGAAATTCCCCTCACGTTTACATTTGAACAATTCTCTCTTCCATTCAGAGTCACTGCAAACACGCTATCTAAGATGCGTAATCGAGAAGGGACATGGCTATGGTACGGTGGTATAAGAAAGAGCAGGGAGAGGAGGGATAAATGAAGAGATATTTCGGAGCAACGCGAAGCCTTGAGCCAATTTCCAACCTCGAGTTATTAGTTTTGGATATGTGGTGTAAGCGTCTTGTTATATGTACACGCGTATGTAAACGCACACGCGTCGACAATTCCGTATGTACGCAGAGATTCCTTCATGCCACATAGGCTGCGCGACGTAGGAACGACTGGATATGAAAGGCAGTAACCGGAAGTCGGGGTCTCAGGGTGTCTTCCGCTCCCTCCTGCGCCCTGCTTCCGGTACGCCGAGGGAGTTACCCACCCTTTGTTCACCGGAGATAGTACGACGATCGTCGTGCCACCGCCGTAACCGCCAGCAGTGACTTCGATCTCCCTCTTCCTGCTACCCCACGAGAGCCCCCTCTCCCCCCCTCCCTTCTTCCTTCTCTCTGTCTCGACCTCCAGCGCACCCTCTCCGTGAGTCCTCCATCTTCTTAGTTACCGGAACCCCTAACCCACCCCTCTCGCGTCTTCCCGCCGGTGGGTTGCCAATTCGTTTCTTCGCTTCTCGCTTTGTTCGTCACGCGGAGGGGAAGATCCGCCCCATTACGCGCCCGGTGAATAAGCAGATACGCCACGTCGACGGAATCGTCGAGTCGATGGGTGCCTATGTCGGAGTGACTCGCGAAAGTCGCAGTCGGTGTCGATGTTCAGCGGGTGGGCGAAGCTCATTTGCCCGTCGTTACGTCCCAATGGAGTGCGTCTACACGAACCCGATAAGGCGTAAATTGTTTTTTTCCCGGTAACTATCCGTTATAATTAGTGAGCGTGCGCACCCCCATCGAGTTTGTTTTCCAGCAACACTTAACATCCATTTGGATGAAACTGTTGGGGTTGTTTGTTTAATTCCGGAAATGAGTCTGTCATTAGAAAATTCGTTTAAATAACACCAATTTGAAGATTACAAAGTATCTCTTTTCAATTCCGATGTATCTCTTGTTAGCGCAAACAGTAAACAAATGTAAATATATATATATAGTAAAATTGTCTCTTATTTATTTTATATTTTATTTTCCTTTCTCATAGCACATAAATCGAACTATTATGTAGCGTGAGAGAGAAAGCACAAGTGTAGGTATTTTTGATATTCTCATAAAAGTCCACGGAATATAAGACGAAAAACATTTCGGTCAAAAGATCTTACTTTAGGACCGAGAAATATTGCAGAAAACCTTTCACTATTATGAAACGCACGCGGAGGAACGACTGGCTCTCGTTTATACCAAGATTCATGAGACTGTGTTCGTTCGAAGAAACCGGCGATTAATTCACGCTGGAGGTTAATCGGCAGCGGAATAATTCGCCGATTTGGCAAGACGTGGTAGCAGCCGAAAGAAGAAAAGAAGGAAAAAGGAACAAGAGTCCGGCAAAAAGCAGCTACCCAGTAGCAGGGAGGGTGGCTATTTCCATCGACCCCCTAGCGAGCACTCGTACGAAAAATGAAGAGAACCCTCGCGCGCGCGCGCGCATCCACGGAACGATTATTTCGGTTTTTGCTCGGACGCGCGGAGGCGCTATGCCATGCAGAAAAATGGCACGGGCCCGTTTCTGTCTCGCGCGTCCGATCGGGGAATCTCGTTTTTCATCTTCCATCGACGAAGACGAAGGCGGACAATTTGTTTCGCCGCATGGCGCGCACCCGCAAAAACCAGAGACTGCCGCTCGTCATGGCTGACTGCCGCACGCCGAAAGGATGATGACGGTGACGATCGAGTCGTGACGATGCCGTTCTGCCAGTGTTTCATCCATACGAAAACTCGACTTCCGAGAATTCAATTTTTCATCGCGGCATTCAGGACATCGCTCGTTACGATGCAGCTCTCGGACAAATCGCGGAGAGCACTAGAACAGAGATTACCTCTTGAAACGATAAAAACGGTATTTCCATGCAATATTATTGAGTTACGGATTCTGTTTCAAGCAGTTATTGATGCGTTTTAATGAAACGGCAAAAACCATGATGAATCTCCATTAGAAGACTTTCGCGATTACTGCCTTTCTATATCGACGAATGAAAAATGAAAGATGCCTGTATAAGAAACGAAAAGAAATCTCATGCGATTATTCATCGCGATTAGATATAATGTCGATGTAATTATTATCTTTCAACGATCCTCCCCCTCCCCTTTCTTGAATTTCGTACGCTGAATCGGTGGAAATTTTAATATAGTCTTTTTGGACTCGCAAACAGCCTACGGGCAAAAACGATAATGCGACTGTTCGACTCCAAATGGATCGTAGAGAAGCGATTTAGCAGCTTCCTGGCAGACATACCTTCAGGCAATTCTCCCAAGAATTTCTGGGCACGTGTTTGCCGATATACACATAAGTGAACGTATCATAACAGACTGACACACACCTCCAAGATCGTGCACCGTTTCTGTTATCTTTCAGTTCCTTGTTATCTCGTAATAATACACTCGATGACGTCATTAGACTTAAGAAAAATCTTTTGTCCCTCTTACATTTACTAGGATATTAAATATTTATTACATTATATTTTTTACATTACTTAAAAATTCTAGTATAATAGAGATATGTATATAATTCGTGTGCAACAGCATCTCTTATTGAGCTGCGCCCATTAATATCGTTTAAAATTAACTCAGATTTAATTGATTCTCTGATTCCTCGTAAACATAAAACTGAAAATACACAACGGATAAAAATCGTATGCAGTAAGATATAAATCCTGTTATATTTCTTAGATACGACAGCCATATTCTTGAATACACTCCGCCATGGATAAGTTACGGGTCTGAGTTCATAACCGGAACGACATCATGTTAAAATCAATGTTGTTTACCGGATGAAAGTCGTAACTGCAGAATCGCCGAACTTCAAAACTATCGGGATAAGTAAGGTGATGATATACGAAATGGAATCGAAGTTGCAAAAACTGGAAGAAGAGACGGAGCGAAGAAGGGATGAAGGAGCTCCCCGGAAGAGAAAAAAAGGCAAAACTTTTCCAAGTTCGCGACGAAGATCGTATAATAAAACAATCGTATTCCACGCCAATGGAGCGAGAAGCAATAAGGGTGCATGCAAGTCCGAGGGTATTCCTCAAAACAATATTTCGCAGTGTCCAACGGACGTAAACGACGTCGATTCGCTCGGCTAAGAATATCGACGATTCCACGAGAACGACTTTCGGCGGCGGCAATGTCGTGCCGAAAGAATCCGTCGTTTATGGATTTTCGATGCCGTCAAACCGGCGGCGCCTGACGAGTCAAATCCTGACACATACCAGGGAGCGAGGGAGTTCCTTTTGAGGGAGGAGCTGTCGCCTTTTATCGCAAAGACACTCGCCACGCAGAGACGCTCACGGACTTGCGGATGCGTAAAGCGAGAGCCGCGATAACGCCTGCCACTTTCACGTTCTTCCGTTCTCCGTGCTACGTAGACGAAAGATGGTAGCTACAGGCAACCGGCATCAATTTTCTAATAGAGATGCGTGCTGCGTATGGGGCGGCCATACTTCAACGTCTTGCGCGTGCCGCGAAAGATTTATTTTTTTTATTTTTTTTTTCCAGAAATTCTGACGATTGAGGGCGTGTACGTTCCTATCGATGGCGCGCATGATATTTTTTACAATGACAGAGATAGGCAAAGGAAGGCGTAGTATGACCTCCTTGAGCTTCCAGGATGAAATATCGTGCTCGTAAAACTCTTAATGGCTTCTTAAATTCTCGCGCTCGTACCACTCATACGTTGCGCAGCACGAATCTAAAAATAGAAATTCTCGCGAAAAGATTTTCTACGTGGCTGTATGGCGTATAAAATTTACATACATCTGTAATCTGCAATTTTGCATAACCTATCATGTGTATTGTACCATCATGCTAATACAACACATGCCCTATAAAATCTGCATATACAATGAGAATGTAACATTCTAGAATTATAGTTGGAATTTGCGTCTAGGTGATATTGGTATCGTTTAAATATATTATCAAAAAAGTTATATGAGATGAGATATTTATACTGTACGATATACTTGTTTTCATAAAAAAGATATAAAAATTTTTTCTGCGAAATTAAAAATATATCCCATTAGTATTTGATTCGTCTCATCATAAAAACACTATAGCGGTTACACTTTGTTAATTCAAATAAATGCTTCGCTTTTTCTCTTTAACGTAATACGAGCAAAGTATCGTAATAACAGTTGCCAGGATATAACCGCGACGTTGAACGGGACGATAAACGGCGGCAAAACATATTTCAATCAAAGTTCCCAAGAGCTAATCCTGAACGGCTCTACCGTGACCGAGAAAGGAAGGATCAGGGATCGATCCTGGTCCGCTAGGCGAGGGCAAACTCCCCAGCAAGCAGTCCGTGCTTTCAAGCGGCTTTTTCCCCGGGACAGTGTATTCGTCGCGTAAAGCCGAAAAGAACCCGATCCTCTCTCATCGGAAGAAAGATATGCGGATTATTTCAAGTGAAATTCGACGACAGAACCGTTATACGTCTTTTAAATATTCGGTGGCAGGATATAAACTCGACTGAGAGTCCTCAATGCGTTTCTCTCAACCGCGATACGTGCCATCAAGGCAACAAAGTGTAATACTTGAACAAGAGAATAGACATAATATAAAAGGGACAAGAATCCAAATTTATGTAAACCTTCTTCTATCAAAGGAGATAACAGGCCGAGTAAAAAGCGGAAAAAGTTAAAGGACAGAAAGTCGAGATTCATGACGCGTATTACAAGTTATTTATTTGTGACGATAAAATTCGAAGAACGTTACGTAAGTAAAGAAATGTTTTATAAATGATAAATGGTAAGAACGAAATATGTATATATAATAAAACGTAATATATAAACTCACATAAGAATTATACATGCATTAAGATCCAGCTAAACCGTTTAAGGCTTTAATTTATATAGTTTGTGTTATCACATATACGATCCTATAATATATTATATTATATAATAAAAATTTTGAATAAAATTTAAACATATATTCTGTAGAATATTGTATTCCTTTGATACAATCGTGTATGTATATTTTAACTTGATCTCTTGATACAATTATATTCTTCGAATACTGTTAATGTTAACATTACCATAAGACTTATATTTTATCTCATAATACCTCAAAAAATATTTACTACGTCTTTAAATATCTAGCTAAAAATTTTAAACTTTAGTTTAAAATTTAATGAGACCGATATCATCGCGGCTTCGATATGCAACGGGTAAACGTAATATCTCACAAAGCGAGCAAATATAATATAAAACTCCAAGATCTCTCTCTCTCTCTCTCTCTCTCTCTCCCTCACATTCTAAAGTTTTGTAATATAGCCACTTTGAAGGATGGTACAGGCAGAAAAGTAATGATTGAGGCGACAAAAAGAGGTAGTCTACATCGAGAAAGTCAAGATTCAATTGCTGCATTTACGACGTGAGGTAAACCGCTTTGGTTTGCTTCATAGAATCGAGTTCGCAGAAGCATCAAGTACAATATTATATATCTTCAGACAAAGAAATTGAATGTAACGTGATCGTAAATAATAAAAGAAAGACATTTAACGTTTAAATAAAGAATTGTTATATACGTGTAACTTTTTAAATTATAAGTAGACAATTCTATAATTACTATTAAATATGTAATATTTAATCTTTTTTAAATTAAAAAATATAATAAATTGTATAATCTGAGTAAATACAATTCACGTATAAATTAATAAAATAAAAATTAAAATAGAGAAAATTAAGTGTCAGGAAAAACTTATTGTCTCATTTCCTGTTTAAATTTTTAGATGATTGACAGTTACAATAATAATGTGTGTAACCGCGCTCAATAAATTTGCCAAGCACAAAACAATAATACAATACGACTAATAACGAGCAAAAACAGATCTAGATGAACTGACAGTTACAATTTTATATGGAAATTTTAATAAAAAATTTTACAAAGTGCTCGTGATTTAAAAAACATTTTGTCATATAGTTTTCTTTATCTCTATATCTCTTTCTCTTTTTCTGAAAATAAAAAACTTTTGCAATATAATATCCAATACATTCAGTTAACATTGTGGTTTGGTTCAACAAAAATTTTCCATATTATACGTCGCATACAGGAAGTCATACAATTACAAGAGAAACATAAAAAGTTCCATCAGAAATATTTCATATGAAGTTTGAAGAGCTAAGCTCGTTTTTACATTTCATTCTACGACAGAAACGACAGCTCCATCGTTTGAGATCCTCGAAAAGGCTACTGCCCTCGGGGCAATTCCAGCCAGCTATTGTGGTAGCCAGAGTCTTAAACCGACCCTGACTTTAACGAAGACAGTTTCCCACGTTTTTATCCCTTCCTCGAAGCCGGGAGTTTGCCACCCCGTTTCAAGTCGCGCTGCTGATTCGTGATTCGCGAGTTTGTGCCTTTCGCGGCAATCACGGTCGAAACGATTTATCTACAGCCATGGTATGCAGCTCCTCTCTCTCTCTCCCGGCTTGGTATGATTTTAACGATGAGCGTTCTTGGTGGATCCGCAGCATTCCGGTCGTATTCTCGGTCGGTGGTGGTTCACGATCGCAGCGGAGGCGCATTAATAATTTATGTCGTCCGACGATAGGACGCTCCCGGCGCTCTCGACACGATCGCAGCGCAGAAATCGTGAGCGCCGATACGATCGCTTCCTGTCGCGGAAACGTGAAAGAAGCCCGACGACGGCTGGGTCTCACGCGGCGTTCTTTCCTTCCACGAAATCGAAGGGAGCTAATAAGGAATTAAGGACACGTGCAGCCGCTACCTATAAGAAGCGGTGGGATCACTTTCCACATGGTCGACCGAACAAAACTCGCGGCGACCATGTAACGCGATGACGCGCGGAAATTCCTTCCACCTCCGAGATTTTTCCCGAGAACTTCCGGCGAGTGACTTTGGCTTACTTCGGTGGCACCGACAGTTTCGCTTCCGGCTTCACCGCTGTATAGGATCTGACAAATCCGACGGCTCGGCACGCGGACGGAATTAATAGAATCGACGTTGCGAGAATACGTTCAATCCTGGGGTATTACGTCTCGACATTGGCAGTTACATTTTATCTCGCCCCGGCATTTCTGGCAGCGGGACGTTGCCTCCGTGCAGAATCTGTGTGATATTACGATTGGATAGAAATTGGATCTTGTTACAAAATATTTTTTTCGCAAACAAAAAAGAAACGGATATCGAAGAAAAATATTTGCTAAAGTTAATATTTCATGTACATAGCCATTCTATTTTATCGTACAACAGAAATATCTTTTGGTATAGGGGGGGATATAGAAAAGCTAGGTAACATTAGATCTTATGGCTTATGGCGTTAATGTACCCGCTAGTAGCTTAATGGTATTATAATTGCTAACCATTGATCCGTAAGATTTTATGAAATTTGATATGTGAAAGAGCTAATGAATATGATGCGTTAAAGCCGCAACATAAAAAAAGCAACAATCCACCTTTTTACGACCACCGATAGAAACCAGAGAAGATATATATAATGCGATCCTGTCGGCTTAAATAAGCCACGTGATTAGGAAATGTGGTTGCCGGCTGAATAACACGCCCGCTTTTCGTAGCTATCGCTGAATCATCAGTATCATCATTTATTACACTCGTCCAATCTGTAATTGGGACCTAAAATTAATTCTGTCTGACAAATTGTTTGGCTGTAATTTTCTAAAAGTCACGCTATGATGTAATCAAATCAAACTTTCTCAGCCTGTATGTTAAAAGTCTGACGTAAAAAGTCTTGCATAAAATTCAATATTGCTACTTGTTACGTAGGATAATGAGAATAGCGGATATTATCTAATATTTAAGTTTTAAATTCCACTTTCCAATCTTATGTACTTACAAAATATTTAATAATGATACAAAGTATCTAAAGAATTATCCTGGCACTTTTCATGGAAAATTAACAAGCAACATATCGGAAAGATACACTTTTACGGATTTTCTGAATGCACAAAAACGGTGTTCTATCCAGCTACCATTTTAATCGTAAAGCAAGCTAGGGTGATGGACGTTTCAGACACGGGCATATGTTTCTCTTCCGATGCTATCGTTTGTCACTGCCGGCTTTAACTGATAGTAGCATCTGGTAAAGTCTGTCATTGCAGGTTTTGACAGACGTTACAATCGGTTGAAATCGCACATACGAGTTTCTGCCGACAATTCGCGTTCATCGTCGTTTTCATATCTCTATCGAATTGATCAAACTATTATATCTCGCTTGTTAAAAACGTGAGGATTTCATGGCCTTTTCTGTAAAGCATTCGATATGCAACAATAGAATTACGAGTAACATATAGAATCACGAATCTGTCTTTTATTGAAAAACATAATATTTATAATGGACCATTTTCAATAAGATTTATTATATGCTTTCTTAGAAAACAAATTCCAGAAGAGAAAAGGAATATAAAAATATTTTTATATTTAGTTATAATTTTATTTAAATAAACATCTTTATAAAGATATAATCAAAGAATATTATACATATATTATAATAATATTTTTTATGATGGAATCTGTGTACTCAGATTATACGCTTCCAGATTATTGAACCATAAAGACATCTCTAATAGCGGTCAGATATTTGTTTAAACCTGATTTATTCAAGCGTATAGCTTTCCTTCCTTTAGTGTGCATAATATATGTAATTATCGCGAATGTTGTATTATTTATAATTTATTCCAAATGTGAATGGTAAAAAAATTATAGTGTATTAGATATCTTATATTTATTTTTAAAAAAAATTAAAAATTTATATTTTTAGTTTTATAGAAAAACAATATATTTATGACCGTATATTTGAGAAACTCAATTAATATTAGGGTGTAACGGCCTATTACGGTTGGAGCTGGATCTTCGTTG
>NW_017300158.1:233820-241391 GCF_001594075.2 Trachymyrmex cornetzi
ATCTATAAAAACTATTAATAAATTTATTGCGAAAAATATTACCTTGAAAAATATTATAGAAAAACGTACTTGAAGAAGAAATTCAACTCGATTGATTCCTGCATAATTTCTTTTTCAGAGATCACTATTGTCGTATTCGATACTATTAAATTCATTATGTCAATTATACTCAATTTGAGTTATTTTTAATCATTTCTACAAATTGCTATTATTTCTACTGCAAATGTTGATTTAACTGAAACAATTTAACTCAAGAAATTGTATTAAAGACTCAATTGTAGTTTATTACTTATTAAATATATTAATAAGGTCGTTGTTCACTTTGAAACTAATTAGAAATGAGTTGATTTACATTTTGACATACATGGAAGTTAAAAATAGCACGATGTTATTTAACTCAAGAAAGGATTTATCCTTCTTTGATTATATCTAACGATGAAATACAGTTCAATTTTTACGCTATTATTTTCTTTCTATCTGCATACGACATTACGAAAATGTATGCGTGAGGTTGTTGTCGGTCCCTCTCATTGTCAGCTCAGAGATCAGCCCAATATTTATAAATCGCGCCGATGCTCATCGACATGTGGCTAATCGATCCACAAAATGTGTAATTGCGTTCAGTTTAAACGCACGGTCGAGAGGACGGCGCCATACGCACTATCCCGCGAACAGAATTTTGCACGTGAATTCTCGGATGAACGGACGCGACGCAAGGGGAGCAGCGAACTGCGGCGCGGAGGTGATGGTGTAGTATGGGACACGCGTTTTACTTTTTGAAATCCACGTAGACAACGGGAACGGGAACGGGAACGGGACCGGGAACGGGACCGGGAACGGGAACGACGAGCGCGATTGTAATTAACGTCATCGATCCCGTTCGATCTGCTCTCGCGCTCTAGCAACTCCCTTTATCCTCCTTCACCCGCCTTCACCAACCCCTTCGCCCGTCACCGTCAACCGCCCACATCCACCCTTCCTTCCCTCTTTACCCGCACCTTTCGTCGGTCGCGCCCTGTCGACGTTGTACCCTTTCCATCCGCGTATAATTAGTGTCCTCTGTACGCGCAATGTTTCCCTGTCGTTCCCGCGGCGTTAATAACGGCGCGCTGGCTCGATCGCGTTTGCGGCTTCCCTTATCCGTTTGAAAACGGGATTCAATTATGATCGTACGGCCTGGAGGCGCGCGGGACAAAAGGGCAAGTATCGCTCTGTTTTACAGGCTGTACTTTATTGCTCGTATTCTTCTCGTGTACCCTTTTCGTAGTTGATTCTTTTTTTGAGTTTCCGGATGGCCGACGCGCGTCAAGAACGAAGTGCGGGTGAGCTCGATAAGATCATGTAGACAATTGTATATCCACAACTTATTGCTTCATTCGCTTAAAATATGACACACGATATTCTTTGAACTAGTTATATGTTTCAAATGTACTTCTATTGTGCTTTTCTAATTAAATGTAATGTCCTTGATATAATCATTAAAATATAATTTTCTTATATTCAGTAAAAAAAAATGTCAAACATAGTAGAAAGAAAATAGTTAAAATTTCCAGATCGCTAAAAGTTCGAGTCAAGAATATCAAGACTCGATGAACTTCATGCGGATCGGTTACGACAAAAGTTTTAACGAGAAAGAAATGATGTGCAATTTTAATCGCTGCACTCGTGAAGTTTTTACACGTATATACCGAAGGGAGTTATTTCCAAAACTACAACTGCTGTTAAAATGCAGATAAATGCAGATATAAAAACTGAAAAATATAGAATCGATGTATGCAGTATTTTTTTATCGACATAGTTCAACATTTATTTCAGCATGTCAGTATTATCAAACTATGAATTACTGAAAGTTCAAATTTTCTTAAAGTCTTTTTATCTGTCATAATTATATCTACTGACTTTCGTAATACAAAACATTTAATGCCATGTAATATCAACTTTTGCATTTTTTCATCTTTATCTAAATTTAATTAATTTATTTATTCTTTTATAATATTTTATATACGAGTTTTACAATTCAATTTCCTATTCTAAAAATATGCACTAAAGAGATAGAGAGGAAAACAATAGAAGGCAACTAGACGTTGCGTTCGTACACGTCTATATTTCTTGTTAATATATCAGTAGCGAAATAACCGATTATTTCAAGGGCCGTGTAAGCTACTAGTCGTGACGTGAATTTATTTGCTCGATTTGGAAGCCACCCAGGGGCGCCTTGCTGCTGACGGTTCTGACTGATAACGGCCACTTTGCGCCACTCCCGAACCTCCTATTTTAATACTGGCCTACCCTTCGCGAATTGCTTAATATTCCGCCGGTGCAAAAGCGGGGACTGAATTTGGCCGAGGGCAGCTGCGCCCGAATTCTGCTTCTTCCGCTCGACTTTCGATGAACCATCGAGCCGCTGTGCAAATATACATTCAACGAACCAGGGCCTTACATAGTGTCCTGGCGCATGTTCTCCTTTAAATCGCTAGTTAGACTGACCTGGTCGATCTGTCGTTACGTTTTTACCGTCATGGAACCGGAATTCGCAATAGAGGGACTAACCCTCCGCTTCATTGCTCAGCAATTTATATCCGAATTGGGTGCTTTAGAATTCGGTGTACTGTGTACGAGTGCTGAACGGTATTTTCTCTGATGCAATGAATGATGAATGATAGTGACGTGTTATCAATTGCTGCATAGCAAACGTTTGATGGATTAATGCAGATTTAATCTATTGATTCAAGTGCCGCGAACATTTATTTATATGCAGTTTCATTATTTGATTTATATAGGTTATAAAAACTAATTAATTAATTAAAGTTTCATATAAGTTTGAACCACGTTATACATAGGTGCAATAACAAGCTGCACGTATAATTTTAATTACTTATTCAGAACATATTTATTTTCTAATATTTAGTCGCAAATAAAAGGTACCACTCAAATGTCAACGTATACAGCATTGTGTATGCAAGTATACTACAATAGTTAATATCGTGTATATTGCGAAAAAAAGATTAGTTTGCCAGAGTCGCGCTTGTGTATGCTCGCATAGCGCCGCGAGGCAGGTGTTAATTGACCTCGACTACCTATAGTGGAAAACGTACGAACGGGAAAACCGGACGGAAAATCGCAGTGTGTTAGTCGGAGGCTGGCGTGTCGCATGATATGTGGAGACTTTCATGACTTCTACGAGAAAAATAGAGAGGAAGAAAGAAAGAGAGAGAGAAGTGTTGGCCAGCGAGGCGAGGTGTGGTTTCGCATGGTAAAGTAAAAAAATCGATTTCGTGTATATGTATACTGGCAAAACGAGCCTTTCCTGCCAAGGTAGTTGTTACGTATATCTGAACCTAGAGGGTTACCTCGTAAAGTTCGATCGCCTGTTCTCGCCTTCGAGTTCTTATAAAGGGAAGCAGGGAGCAAAGATGATAATATCGACCCATACGTAATAATACGGCCTCCCTCGCGAGGGTCTCAGCACGAGACAGGATTTTAGTGACGTGTGTTTAAATTTTATTCATTCGCCTAATCCAGGGACGTTAATGAAGCAAAACTGATGAAGGGAGAGGCGTGATTTATCGATCGAAAGCATTTCTAAAGAATAAATAAACAATATTTAATTGCATTTAGAAATCGATACACTAGCATATATTTTTTGTAATTACGACATTGATTCATAATAAAAAGTTTATGAGTCAGTTCATAATTATGACAATTTATGCATTTTTTAATTTGTTATCTTAATGTTATCTTAAAAACTTAGTTTTCTGTATATCAAAAGAAATAGTAAAGTACACGTGTTTATTACGGTTACACAACAATTTTTATTAGCGTGTTATACGTTTTTATTGTACCTATATCATGTTTATTAAATTATAACGTTCAAGTCTTTATCGCATGTCGATATTTCAAATAATTCATATGTGCGACATTAACTAGAAAGTGGAGGAAAGGTATATGGTTGAGTTTTTATGTGATCCAGAAACTACGTCCCGGGAGACCGATTTTACGTTTCTACGGAATAAAGCGCATAACGTGAGATGTAGTAGCTTTCGCCGATATTTACGTATCGCCGTCTTCTGGGACATAAAATTTTCCATCTCTTCATGAAGTATTTTTCAGTTATGTATTCCTACGCATCTTTCCCGAGAACGAAAACGAAATACTACGAAAACTGTATCGCAAAACTTTTGCTCCAGGACGCGTACGTGTCGCTATTATGGCATCAAGTAGTACAACAAGTTTACGTATATTCGTGCACACTGTTCATTTCGCAACGTGTGACACCAGCCTTACGACCCGCTGACACGAAATACGTGCGCAATTTTGTGGTCGCGACGAAAAGATGACGACGACGAGACCGACGACGACGACGACGACGACGACGACGACGACAACGACGACGACGACGACGACGACGATTGCAGCATATCGATCTCATGAATCTCGTGTTCTCTCACCGAGATTTGATCGCGTACTTTATCAAATGTACGCCTTCACGATAATCATCTAGAACGCGTTTATAATTCGCCCCGAATATTTATGCTCCCCGCAGCGGCTAATTGTGATTCACTGGCTTACGTCACGAAGATATGTCACAAAGAATTAAGCCTTAAAGGTAACTCACCAAATGATCCAGTTTGATAACAGGTGCGCAAGGGGCTTTGAAAGCACGTCATGCTTTTTTTTATATTTAAATATCTCACATAGCTTATAGACGCAAAAATGATATCTAGACAAATATGTAAATTTTTCTATGCTTTAAACAGTATTTTTGCAGAAAGTGAGATACAAGATTTAAACATAATCTTAATTGTAGCGAATTAACAAATACTATCATATTTGTTAGTCTGCTACAACTGAGATTATGTTTAAATCTTGTACCTTACTTTCTGTAAAAATGTTCTTTAAAGCACAGAAAAATTTACATATCTATATCATTTTGACATCTATAAGCTATGCGAGATATTTAAATATAAAAAAGCATGACAACAGTAACAATGAATGATAAATGATTTCATAAAATACATCGTGCTAATATGGCGTGATGAATGCAGGATTTGATGCATGAAGGCGTCTTTGATGTCGCGCCATTAGTTACACTTTATTCCGCGATAGAATATCCTTGATCACTACCTCATCAACGAATGCCCCTTTTTCCAAGCTTGAATCTGGTCGTGATATTGCGTTTCGATTTAACGAGACCAAATGGCCGAGGATAATGGACTCAGCCACTTCTTGAACAGGATCCGCAAAAATATTGAGAATATGTGGCATCAAGTTTCGAGTAAGTATCATTGGGAGATGGTATGCTCATCTGGCGTAAGATAAGGAATCTAAAGATAAAACGCTGTCGCCAAATCAACGATGTATTACGCTCAATAATTATGTTTCAAAGACCTATTAGTGAATTTTCCATGATTAACGTTAACATAAATAGCGATATAACTAGCTCATACTGCCATACTACAAGGAATTTGCAAACTGAAATCGTAAATCAAATTAAAACGAATGAAATTAGATTTCAATTACTTTTTGGAATTATTCATTAATTTTTAATTTTGTAATATAATTAAAATTGGTCTACTACGTTTGAGATTTATTATTTTAATTTTAATTTATAATTGCCGAATTTAATTTTAATACGGCATGATTTAAACATTTTGTCCGACAGCGCGTTTTTATTCAGTATGATTCTGCATTTTATATAATGTGTGGTTAACAATTTGTCACCAAAATATTGTGTATCAAAAATATTCTGTATCGCCATATATATAATATTTTTCAAAAATATCTTATTAAGTCACGTGAAATAAATAAAGTGACATAAAACAGCAATGTAAATATATAATAAGTAACGAAAAAGTCTTATTTGAGCTAGATCTCAATGTTTAAATAATATTTCGGTGTGAACTTATTACATATGCAGTTCTACAACTGTACGTAAAAATCAATTTTTAAATGCAATTTTAAACCGAACTGGGGTAGTAATGTCACAAACGTGAAACTGTGAAACTATTAAATTGCTTGGTAATTTAATTTGTGATATTACCCCAGTCCGGTTTAAGATTGCGTTAAAAAAACTGAGAATTATTTCGGCGCATAGTTATAAAACTAAATGTATATAAGTTGACACACCGAAATATTATTTAGGTATTAAGATCCAGCTCAGATCGATAAAACCTTTTCGTTATTTAATGTATTTATATTTTTATCAAAATACAGGGTGTATCGTTTAATCGTTTTTATTGTTGTAACAAGACTTGCTGAGAAATTTGTATGTTGAGAAATTTTCCGGAAAAAAGAGAAATCCTCTGTAAAAGAAGAAAGATCACCTGCTAATCCAGGTCGAAGAGTATGATGAGTTGGTTTATCCTCGTCACAGGATTCGAGGAACCAGATTAGCGATAAAAACCTAATTTTGAGCGTCCCACTCGAGGGATGACCCGGCTCGAGTGACAACGTGGGAGAAGCTGGTTGATGTTGCTGTACCGGGCGTATGGTGTAACGTGTGTCAGTTCAGGCATCAACGGGAACGGCGACGGCGACGGCGACGACGACGTCGACGACCACGTGTTGTCCGTACTAGTGTTTGGTAACCGAACGTCACTCCGAATGATGGATGACACGCTAATCGTTCGTATTTACGCACCGCATGTGCCCGCAACCTTCTTATTTTCTCGTCCATTTTAAGGTCGCGGTTGGCTCGTAAACAGATGCCGAGGTGAATTTTGCTGCTACCGACATAGATTACGTAAATCGTCTATTTTTCACGCTTACGGAGATAAACTAAATAAAGCTCAACAATATTTATTAATAAAAAAATCTATATTTATTATATTATAAGTATGTTTAAAGATTATTTGAAATTATTTATCGCGTATCTATATCATAACATACATTAAGTAGACACGTCGATATAGATTAAATTAATTAAATGCTAAATTATTACAAATAGGACGTGCATTTCTGAATCCGACAAGTTATTCCTTGTATACATATTAAAAGCTTCCGTGCCTATTTGCGCTCGTAGTGATCCATCATGAGATTGCGTTGGCAGGATGCGTATGTTACTGATTAGAGCATACGTGTTGCTTGGCATGCGCATCGTGCGTGTCCAACGAGTTCGATGATCGAGAAAGGTGTACGCGACCATGGGAATTGACGTGAATCAGGTTATACAGGGTGTATCGTATTACAACTTTGTTTCAGAATATTTCCAAACTATTGGATTTACTATGACCTTTTTTTTATTATAATTATTTCACGTCTGGCTGAATTTGTCTACAACACGCACGATTAACTTGAAATATGGATAGAATATACTTTTTTGAAATATTATGATGGATAATTTAAGCTAATAATTATTCGATTTTTATTTTCCTTTATCATAATCATGATAAGTATTTTTCTATTTAATTGATTTTATGAAAAAATAACAGCAAAACCATAATTCAACTATATCTTTTTATTTAATTTTTTGCTGCGCAATCGCAGTATACAGGGTGTTTGGCGACTACCGCATTTTTTGTCATACGTGGGTAGAACAGCCTATACTGAATCAAAAAGTCCTGTACCATTTT
>NW_017300158.1:241832-279701 GCF_001594075.2 Trachymyrmex cornetzi
ATGACAAAAAATGCGGTAGTTGCCAAACACCCTGTATATAAAAATATCAATATGCAATAAATAGAGAAAATAAATATAAGATGCATGAAATATATACTGCTCTCGACACACAGAAACTCGCAATACGCAATTTTCGTGAGTGTTGCATATAAGTCATATAAGAGAAAATAGAAATTTTTCATATACAATTGTCAAGATTGTCTTTTGAAATTCTATTCAATAAGTAGTAGCCACATATAAACAGAATTTTAATGGATCTGAAAAGAGAGTCTCACATCGAGATAGTCGTAGAAATACGTATGCACATCCTCAAAGAGATGCTGTGCAATATGATATTTCGGATGATATTCGTGGCGCTGTTAAATGGCAATAAGTTTACTTTAGCCGAGCAACTACACGAGCGCTCATCCAAATCAGCCACGCTTGATCGAGCGTTTGCATTATTGCTTGCTCGCTCGATTATTCTCCCCGTAGGATTATTAACGAATTGCGAAACGCGACGCTTCCATTCGCTGGCTTGAGAGAACCGCAGAGACGGGCCTAGGATTATGGGGCCCACACTTTGGGAACCTACGCTACGCGTGAGCAGCGATGCATGTCGCCAGGGTATATACGCACGGTTATATACGTGTGTTCGATGGTTTGATCGATCGGCCTATCGCTCCGTATTTATTTATATTCCATCGAGTGCTCGCACCTGGTACCATTAGCTCTTTCTCGTTCCACTGCGTACGCACGAGGGGAGGAAAAAAATATGAAATCCCCACGCCTACTCTTTCCACGCGCGTGGCACTCTATCAATTTTTTTTTCGTGGCATCGCCGAAATCTTTACCAAAACCGATCGACTGTCATATTCCCGCCAGACGAAAAAATGAGGCGGCAGACGTGCCCGGCTTGTTAACGTCAACCCTTCGCACACGGGAAAACTTTTGAATCGAAAAAGTATTGATGCGACAATAGATCTTACTTCGCATGACTTGTGGAAGCAGTTCGATATAATTTATGTTATACAAATTGTCAATAAAAAATCATTTAATCTAATAATATGTAATTATAATAATTAATACCTTCTTATAAATTGATTTAATTTTATTTTATTACTAATAAAATGCCACTAGTTACTACTAATCATTCCTTAGCTTTATGATACTTTTATTAAAGATTACTATACAAGAAAAGTCTACTGTATATTGTAGATGCATAAATATCGGTATTCGTGAGCGTTAGGCATAAATGCAAAAAATTCATGGGAACAAAAAATACGGTATAAGTTAGAAATTCATTCTTACTACTATATCAATAATATATTCCAAGTATGATTGACGTTAACCTTAATCCTACTCTGTAACCTGAATCACGCGAGCCGTAAAGTATTGTTCTCTGTATGTGTCGCGAGACCTAAAATGATAAAACAAATTTATGGTGCAATGTAGCGTGTACGAGAGCTCATTAATATCTAAGATAAATCTGAATTCATCGAAGGAGGCAAATAGCTCGCGCGACTACATAAGACGTAGTTAATTAAAAGTTTGTTGTCTCTCAGTGCTCAAAGAACCAACATCTTTTAACTAACGGATTTCAAGCTGGCACGGCGGTCAGCAATCGCTATGCTCTGTCTGCAGATCCAAAATCTGCTTTCTGCACGTTAGCTGCTTCCGGAAACAGCTTCGGGAGTTTTAATGAAGTATCCTGGCAAAAGCAGCGAGAATCGATCTACAAACCGTAAAGTCGTTTCTTTGAACAGTCTTCCGGATACACAGGCGAAACGAGAACGGACGCGGGGAACGGTGCTCGGGATGGGCAAAGGGAGACCGAGGAGAGAAAGCGAGAGAGTAAACTCGCCGTAACAATTAATTTACTTCGCTTACGCTCGGGTAATTGAAAAATTGTCGATAGCCCGAAGAAAGTCGGGACCGATACGCGCGCCCGCCGAGGGCCGTCAAGGTGGAAGGAGGCAGCGCGAAAGGGGAAGAGAGCACGAGAGGAGGATGAGGGGCGGATACGACAAGCGATATAAGAAGCGAGAAAACGGAGTTAATTAAACCGGCAGCGAAGGGACGGAACTCGAGACGGCGCGGGGCGGAAATTAAAAATGTAAATCTGCGTGATTGGAAACCGCAGAGCCGTCATGGCGGGCCGCCACAGCGGACCCACCCTCGCGCCCGTCTCGCGTCGCGCCACGCCGGCCGTCACCATTCCTACCCTCGCGTCGATGGACTTCCTGCCGATTTACGATTTTTATTATAATCGTTTCAATCGAAACCTCCACCTCCCCTCGCATCGATGCGAACGCGACTCGACTATCGAGAGATTTCTCTCTTCTACGTTTCTTATTACCCGAGGCTGAGATTACTGTAAGCGCTAGGTCGATTCATAGCGAGAATCGGGGTTTACTACCGTTCTCGAGATACCGTTTAAGAAATCAGGGTAAGTGGATTTTCAATACTTTGAGTGTTAAATGATAAAACGATAGGTATTATTATTTCGCGATTCATGCATTTGTACTTCTGAAATAACAAGACAAAAGCGACATTTGAATGCTTTGAAGAAATCAGATTATGACAAATGCGATAATTAATAATAATCTTAATAATTTCACTGCACAGGAGGAAAGACTTTTAAACATTTGTAAAAATTATCTCTGATTGATGTTTCTCCCCCTTTTTTTTCTTTGTAAAAGTAATATAATAAATAGTGTAGGAAGAATATGCAATAGTTTCTTGTCATATCTCTTCACGCTTAATGGAGGATAAATATCCGGTAAGTGATACGTTAAAGCAACGCTTTAAGCGCTATGTGGCAGGGGAACTCGGTTTAGATCATGTTGCTGAACTCCAATTTCATAAAATGGGGTAAGTCACTTTATACGCCGCCTGCATTATTTAGCACGTATAACGGCATTACGTAATCGCACAACGGAACATGCCTTGCACTCCGTCGCGCTCTTACACGCCTCGGAACACCGCGACATGTTACGACACAATTTATTTACTATCCGCGATCTATCTTTCGCCTGCGCGTGAAACAATCTATTAATTACGTCGCAGATCAAATCTGCATTAGCCGCAAATATCTTTTAATCCTCTCTTGTATCGCCACCGTTTCGAATATGCAAGAAGCAGACTCGCTCATGCGATCGAGTATTAATCGGATCGAATGCGATCGAATAGGATCGCCAGTATCGGATTCATGGTGGTCGGCTAGTCTTACGCTTTGAGAGTCGTAGCTTCATCAATTTCCAACACTAATTCGATACCTCGACATAGCCACGCCGGAATTTCCTGTCACATCACGTCACTCTAACCGTCCTCTTATCCTCGCTTGAATGCGATTTAGAGATTCCCGATAACGAGATCCAAGCTGTTTATACATCGTCCAGCGCACACGCACGTCGGCTTTCGCAATAGCCAAGCATGCGTTTCATATAAATCTGCACGGTCATTAGGAGGTATGCACCATCGGTGGTTGTACCATAATCCATCGTAAACCACTTTTACTCACATTGCAGCGTCACTACTAATACATTTTATCGATTACAATATCAGCATACTAGAACTTCTACCGGAAATTATTACACCGCAAACAATTTAATTGCAGTGTTATTAATTCTAATTACAGCGTCAATGCGTAAAATTGAATATCAAGAGTTATTACATATTACATATTTTTAATTTACTTTTAAGAAAAACTGCTATCAAATACTGAATGCCAGAGTTCCGATATGTCAATTTCATATACTTTGTATACTATTTTATATACAATAATTGAAATAATTTTCAATCGTATACGAATAATATTAAAGAATTTTATGAAGACATTATATATGTAAATTAATCGTTAAGTGTTATTTGATTTTCGTGATTGGGAATTCATTTAAGAATTGAACAGATAAAGAGAAAAACAAGTTTCGGTACAAACGAAAATTGGTACAATCACCGGGGAGCCGCTTCGAAACTGATTCTGCAAGAGAGATGAAAATCTTCATATACATATTCAGAGAAGTTAGGTTCTTAAACAGGAAGCGATTAAAGTTAACCAATCATGCTGCCTGTAAAACCTGCGTACTCAGGCACACCGCTGGGAGTAATCGAGACATGGTAATACACTTTTTATGTCAAGTAAACATCTTTCCCGCTACTCGCAATATCGTATGCTCACTTTTTAAGTTAACGTGATTGGTTAAACTCCTCGCGGGCACGTTGTTTGAAATTTTTATATCTCGTTCACAATCTCGTAACGCGTGTCCTATCGCGAAAATTATTCATACATCAGTCTTGCTCGCGATCTCGAACATTATCAACGTCACGGTGGTTATCGTTTATTAACATAAAGACTTTTGGAGTATTATAATACTCCGATAAGAAAGAAAGAACCTCACAAATTTATAAAATTAATCTGGAACTCTTTTAAATATATAATATACTTAACCCAACGAAACAGACTTCTTCACAATTCTAATATAATACAAGAAATGCTCTCCACTTCCAGAGTATATTTTAATATAGAAACTTATGCAACAATCCATGTAATACATTTGTAATGCAGATAAATGAATTTGCATAAGGCAACTTTGAGATGGGTGTAGGAAATCTCATTCTGTCACCCAGGAGGTACTTTAAAATATGCATACATATGCATGCACGTAACGATATGAGTAACTCTGCCTATTGATCATAGCTGTAACGAGAGCTACGATCCTCATTCCATTAGAATCGAGAATAACGAACGTATCTCTCATCGGTTTCTGAAAAAAAAAAAAAAAATGGAAAATGGAATTATAGGTATGTAGTCGTAGTTCGATTGTACGGAAACGGAAACGCAAGGGGGAATCATCGTAGGTCAAACGAGCCTGCTTGGCTCCGGTCGAAATAACTCGTAATCGAAATGAAATTTCGGTCGATCAATAAGAGCACAATCGAAAGTAAATCGGCCGAGCTTGCCCTCGGAGGCTGAGAAAAACGAGCAAACGACGATGACGGGAGCGCGCACCATCCCGGGGCCATCGACTACAGAAGTCCTTTACGAAATCTCCGGCGAATAACCAGCCGTCTGTCGCGAAAGGTCCCTTTATGAGATCCGGCAACGTACACAACGACATTCGCGCGACGCCCTTCGACACAACTCTCTCCTGTCCCCCTCGGAAGGGCCTAACGCAGCAAGACGATTCCCGAGTGCGGCCATGCGTTTTCCGCTTTATACGTTGAAGTGTATGACGGAAGGAGTACGGCAAAGCCGAGGGATGAGAGGCATGTAGACGCCACGGTACGTCAGAATCCACGGCTAGCGATGGAGCCGATATCCTTGCGCGAGGCATCGACTCCTTCTACTGCCAATACGCTAGAAATTCCTGATACATCAAACACCGCCGACACTCTGACGTTCGCGAAGATTAATTATACGTCAATCGCGTAAGTTCGCCCTCTGATAATGGATGTACGTTCCTCACTCTTGCGAAAGTGGGTTACGGTTACATCACTGTATCTAAAAGAAAGACATTTCGGCTTAATCCCATTAATCTTATTACAGGATGATTGTAATAACAAACGTGTTAAAGTATAAACATTGGATATGTTTCCAATAAATTTAATAGTAAATTAGTAATAAAGTAAATGTGATATCATAAATGCGTTAATATATAGCGATCAAATTAAGCACGATATAAGTATACAATGAAGTAAGAAAGCATCTCGTACGTGCTTATGGCGTGAAACATATTTATAAAAGTGAGATATAAAAAAAGAATGGAACGTTGCGAATATGGTACAATCTTCTCTCTCTCATTCTCTTATACTTTCTTTAACAGTTTATTTATTTTAACTCTATTAAAGTCAATTCCAAAATCATTGTCAATGAATTCGTGGATGTTTCATGGCTGAGAGCCTCTGCGCGATTTAAGGTATTCTTCGATAGCGCCCAAAGTGTATAATTCTCACGAGAGCTCGCAAACAAAAATATTATCCTTCTTGGCATTCCCGCTCATAGCTGAAGTGTGCCTCGAAGGCGTCGTAAATCCCGATAAGAGCCTATAACCGGCCTCCATACACTTCCCCATACTCCCGATGTTTGCCCTTCTATTCCCGGTTATCAAAAGGAATACACCGTGTCGTTCGAAAACTGCGGCTGGATATCGGTCTCGGGCCATCACTACCGACGTTTGCACGGCATTAGAACCGTTCGCGGATATGCAAGTGGACTGCATGTGAGCTCGTTGCGGGCGAATCGAGCGGAGAGTTGAGTGCAAGCGTTAATTCCGCTCGCATAAATTTCGGGATTAAGAGCATACGTTATACTTAGGGAAATGCGAGTTTCGTGCTTTTCGCTTCCCTTCGACTTCCTTAGCCACTCCTTGCCTCTTTTCTGCCCTCCTTCCTCTCATTCCTTCTGCGCCTACTCGACCTTCTTTTTCTCACACTCTTCGCACCGCCATAGTCGTTTTACTTCTTTTCCACTATTAGTTTCTTGCGGTATTCACTATTACGAAGTAGAAAGTATTATCTAAAAATTAACTCTTTCGCTATCAAGCGATAGCGATTTTATCGTTATATATAACATGAATATTCCACAGTCAACCACCATTTTGATCGGTTTTCGAAATATTATGACATTAGATACGTATATGTATACAATTTTTCATTCTTACAGTGGGAAAAATTTCTGGTTGAAAATTAATGAACTAGAAAATGTTAATCATATCAATAGAATTCTAGTTACCTCCACTCAGTGAGAAAAAATGTACTTATTAAATTTTAATAAATATTTATTTGAATAGTGTCAGCTATATATTTACTTACGATAAATAAATATTTACTCAATACAAAAAAATTATTGTTAGATCAAATAAATGGTTTCTGTACCAAATAAATATATTTTTACACCTAGTAAATATTTAGTTATTACTATTCAGACAAATGATTTATTAAAATATTTTTTTCAGTATAGAATTATAACAGATTCAAGAGAAAATAATCATTTATCCATTTTCAATCAAAATTTCAATTAATGCAATCAAACTCTTTTTGCAGTGTATGAGGTCATTTTTAAATGACTGTTTAAAGATTGATTACAAAAATTATTTAAAATCTACAAATATATTGTAAAAGATTATTATGGTATCTTGATGTCTTGATAGTTAATCATTTATAGATAAAATATGGCCAAGTAAAAATAAAATAAGCAATATATATAAAAGCATAAACAGTTCTACAAAGTTAAATTGAATGACAGTTTTGGAAAGATATACGAAGCGACTAAAATATATGTTTGAATATATATTCAAATGTATTCGGAGTGACTGACAGATAAGCACATATATGGAAAAGGCTTTTCTGAGTATCAGATAATAGATATTTTTAGTAACACACAGTATATCGTATGTCTGACTACGCATATGAAATATCCAGACCACTTGCATTACATACATCACTTTCAGTAGTATACGATTGAGGTTTAAACATTTCAGGCACAGTATATTCAATTAATAAAGACAAAAAAACCATGATTCTCGAAAAATATATTACAAATAGAAGTTGTTAATCATATAGACAACTGCGTTGTCACCTGTTTCGATTAAGTTGATTTATTGGCGTTTTTCATTTGATTAGATTTTCGATACGCTTGATGTTGTCACGCTCCGCAATTGTTGATATTATTTCATACCGATAAACCGTTGTCATGACGATTTATGAACATCTCATACGAATCATCAGGATACACCGAAGGTCAATATTCCATATAATTCAGATTTCGAAGTTGAATGATCGAATTGAACGAGCCATATTCAATTATCCGGTTTCGACATAAATAAATTGCCATTCAGTTTTCCACATACAAGTTAACAGATCGTCAAATAATCAATGTAAAGTACTGCTTCTCTAAAAATATATAATTTAGTATCATTACGGAATTATTTAGCTGAACTCATTATAAGTTAAATCGCTATAAAATTTTATCGTAAAAAGCAGATAAAAATTTCAAGCTGTTTTTACGTAACTTATGTATAACTTTACTTATGTTAATATTTGTGCGCCATCTTGGTCTACAGGTACTTTAAGCTTAATAAACGTGCTAGATGGTGATTAAGTGTTTACTTAATGAGTTCGTTAAGTTTGTTTACTGGATAGTTTGGATAGCGGATAGTTCTGAGGCTCAAACAACAGCACTTTGTATACGTAAAGCCATATTCGTTCCTTTCGAGCATAAGTTTCAGCTCGTCGATGGCTACTGACTGGTGCTGGTGAACTGTTTCATGAAAAACTGACATGAAATTTATTAGCAAGCGCTAAACTTAAATAGCGCGACTTACGGATAAATATAGCGTAATGAACTTGCCTCATTTTCTAAAACCGTGTCAATGAGTTGCTATACTTAACATGAGTTCTTAAATGTTTGCATTTTCTGTTTTTCACTACGAACATTGATTTAAGGCACACAAATATATATATTTTATTTAGAGAATACATTAGGGTAAATGCGGATAACGTAGAGCGCGATAATCTCTAAAGAGAATAAACAAATTTGCTATAATTATGATATCAATGCTCTTAACAGTGCACGCAGGGGCACTATCCGCACCAATGTGTTTCATACTGGTTATTGGTTAACTCAATTATCGTAATGATTGCGATAATTAATCTCTGTGGCTTGCGTTCCAAATACTGCGTACAGGAACTAACGACGCATACATACAACAAGGGATATATTTAACGATAACAAAATAGTGATAAGTTAATGTGATCCGGTATTGTTTCCTAATTATAAAAAAATCAGTTAAACGATATTACATTATTCATACCATTTTAGCTCTCTCTTTCTTAATAATTTCAATATATTTTTAGTAAAATTATTAAGATTGCTCGTACACAAGAGAAATTTCGATATACATTGCGGTTAATAAGTTGAATAGCCTCCCAATTTGCGATAATAAAGTTACGGAAATTTTGAGGCCATTAAAACGTTGTTTCTGAAGTTCGTTGAGACGGTCTGTTCGTTGAGACGCGATGAATTCGCTCGGAACTCGCGCACCGGTAATGGAGGGCCCTCCGTGGCGAATCGGCGGTACGATTTAACGTCTTGGGACACTTAGTTAGCGAGTCGTGGCTCTGCCTCTCGTTCCGATTACATTCCGAATAAATATCAGCGACGAGGATTAACGGCGACAGCGAATTCGATGCGACGATCCGGCACGGTACGAGTGCCCTTAACGAAGAGTGAAGATCCTGCGGGATCGAAGGAATCGATTGGGAATCCGAAGGTAGGAGGGCGCCGTCGAGCGTAGAAGAAAAATGTCTGCCGTCGGCCGCGATAATAAATCCTAACTACGCCGATAAATGTCCACGCGCCGATGTTTGATGGTGAACCAGTGATAATGGCCGACGATTCGGCGATAATCCAGTCTAATCCCAGATATCGGCACTATCTGATTATTTATCACGTCGTGGAAATAAAGAAACTCTCTCTTCGCGCGCTCCCTCGCCTCGTCGTGACTGTAAATCATTATTTCAATTACGGCACAGTACGGATTCGTCGGGCGAACAATAAATATCACTTCCCTCTGCAACTCTAACGTAACAAATTTTCGCACCTATCGATACACGTTTATGCAACAACATTCGACTCGAGTAGCTACGCACACACCTGCGTTTAATTGCCAGCATTTCTCTTGTCCTACTGTGAATTCCAAGCCGCATATTGAAAAGATTCGATCTACACGCCTTTGCCTTGTACCAATTATCGATATATCCGTTGCATTTACTTGTCATAATAATAATAATATCCACTTTCGACAGCTAACTCTGAAAATTATACGTTTCTCCTGTAACAGTAAATAAGTTCCTGGTCGCCGTGAACAGGTGCGTGTTATATCTCTTGCTGTAGCATTTCTATCATCCACCCGGTAACCGTACGGTGATTTTCATACGTTATTCTCGCAGATAATCAATAGTAACATTTATGCGCAATCCGTAACATTCTCGAATCGTTCTGTGAAGATCTAGACGAGGCAATCGCAGGTCATTGCTTTCGATTTTTACAAGACGATGATCAATCGCTGATCCATCGTTGCGCGAGGAAACAGGCGTGGTCCTCGTTACTCCATACAATCCGAACCGTGGAATTTTTTTAAAATCCACCATTATATTCGTTCGCTCGAACGAGAGTCTGCCTCGATCTCCATTATTTTCAACGACATGAAAAAAGAAGTGAAATAAAAGAGAGAAGGAGCAGAATCACAGCCATCTCGTTTGATGCCCCTTCTTTTTACGTTGCTTACGACAATCGCGTCACCTCGTTGATTTATTGAATCGTGACATTTTATCAAATTCGTCGATGAAAAGTGCCTTAATCTCGAATATAAATTTTATGATACAATAAGAATCCTTATGTAATATAATAATAATGTGGAAGCAAAAATCGGGAATAACTGATTTAACGTTTTCAACAACTTCGTTTCCTTCATTTCCTATGTAAAAATGAAAATATGTTCCATTGGAAAAATACGTGAGTACTCTCAATTATTTCAGATTATTGAAAATTATATTTGCTGCTCCTTTTAACGATCCAAATAAGAGAAACTAAAGAAAGACTTCTCTTCGAATACATTTCGTACCTTATAATTTCATAACATTTTCTACAATTTTTACAAGAAAAAAAGTGGATTGCATTTTGTTGATTAGCTTCACAATATTGATTTCCAAATATTTCTGTACCTCTCTTGATTTATTCTGATACCTTTAAACTGTTTTATATGATAGTAATACTCGTTGCAATTATTGGAAGTTACTTTTAGGAATAGATTTAGAGATATATTAAAACGTCAAACGTTGTCAATAGTAAAGTGACCCAATTTTGTAAACCACTTGCCTGTCACTGAACCGTTTGAACAGAGCTGAGTCTTTAATAGGCATCGATCGACTATAACAGTGCCAATTGAAAGATCTCAATATGATAACAAAGAGAAGTCGTGCGAATAGAAAATGCACACTTTCTCTGCACTATGAAGCTTGATTTAAATCGGACTAATCACACTTCAAATCAACTACGATGAACTAGTTTGATTGCCTTTTAAAACTTCGTTTCTGAAAACAGTTAAAGGAATATCAGTCGACAAATCGTAAAATATTAAAGAAATTAAATAAATGTGATCAACATTTTTTTTTTATATGAACTACGTTCAGAATATTTCTTAAATATATATTCTTTATATTATTGATTATTTATGATATATTATAATAAATGGGTAACTATATACTACATCGTTTTTGGCATAAAAATGTATTACCATATCTCTTCAACTTTTCACGAGTCATCTCAGAGATATACTGTAATATGTAACATTAATCCTATCCCCGTGCTATTCTTAAAGCCATCAGGCAGAGCAATTTATTACCACGTCCGAAACACGTTAGAGGAAATGCTCCAAAGAAAGTGTTAACAAATATACGCGCGTACAGAACCACTCGTCACGGCGTCGCTCCAGGACGTGATTAACGACTCGTTAAATATTAACGAGGTAGCGACATTTTTCGCCACAAGAGAGCTCCCGCCGTGTAATTACCAAAAGTTTCGACACGAGGCGACGCGCTCCTTCACAGAGTGCAGATTCTTGGCTGTGAGAAGGCACGAAGAACTCATCGAGGCGTCGTTTGAACTTTGTACAAAGAGCCATGAAGCAAATCGTCTAGACGATACATGTGTCGACGGAGGTGTCGACGAAAGGATACGATGATGTCGCTCCGTGAAATTACGGAGCGAGGAAGAAGATAGAGACGGGGAGAGACAAATAGAGTAAAGAATCGATAGACAATTAGATAGCTACATTCGTGTGCGTCTATATAGATCGATAGTGAACTAAGAGGACGATAGAAGGAGAGAACAGGAAGATCCTGATCCACGAGGGTAGATATCCGGACGAGCCTCTCAATTAAGGGATCGGAAGTGGCTTCGGGCTAACTGCGCACAGTCTTTGTTCTCCCTTGTCCTCCCCCGAGTCTTCGTTTCCAGGCAGGTCTACTATCACGTGTCACCATCCCATTGAGGAGAGAAGGACAAGGAGACGATCGCATAGATCTTATGGAGAAGAGGTGGGTGGAGCACGAACCGTCTCTCTGAATTCGAGGGGGTGGCTCGAGTTCGCCTTGTTAAGACGCGTCCAAGTCCCTTGCAGTGACACGTAGCCGACCTGACCCTGTGATATTTCATAACCCAGACGACGGCGACGACGACGATACGAGAGACCATTGCGCACGTGTGCTGCCCACAGACGCCGCAATTCGCTCTCACTGTCCACCACCGGCGGACTGTCCGTGTGTTCACGTCGTACGTGGACATGTCATACGTGTCAGACGGGAAGGCCAGTCAAATTTAGCGAGGCCGATGGCGCGAACTCGAATCCTCTTCACTATTCTCCTCTAGCTTATCATATTGCCTCTATTTTCTCCTTTATTTTTCCTTGATATTAATTTCATCTATTTGTTTAATCTATTTGTATTAATCTAATACTCAATTTGGGAATATCTGTGCAATGTTAATGTTTATATATCCTTCCAAAGATTATATTTCTAATAAAATCGAAACAAGACCTGTTAAAATTAGGATTACGTATTACTGAGAATATTACACAAATAAAAGCTCTAAATATATTCTTGATCTACAAATTATCAATCAAACTAGTTCATCGTATTGATTTGAAGTGTGATCAATCTAATTTAATAAATCGAGCTCCTTAGTGCAAAGAAAGTATTTCTACTCGCACGACTTACCTTTTATTATATTGAGATCGTTCAACCGGTACTGTTCTTGTTAACCAAGGATATATTTTGAATCTTCATTTATAATATTCTCAGTAATGTTTCACAAACGACACGCTGGATTCTCTCGTGAACCGATGGAACGTCCGCATTCCGTGGACATCTAGATACCTGCGCGTCGTTAGTCGGATACCTTTCGCCAACTTCGTCACCAGTTTACGCTAACAAGGCGTCTACATGTCGTGTCCCGCGACATCCTGTACGCCCCGCTAAGTATTTGGCGTGTCGACCTGAAGCGTAATAATCGAGAAACGACACTGACAAAGTGTCGAAGTCCCATAGACAAAAGTCTCATTCTGCCAAAGGGTGTTTGCGCCGGATGCTGTAAGCGCGGCTGAAAGTTGCGAAAGTGCTGATCGATGCCGGCGACCGGAATATAATCGATGAGCGTGTGCGACGATAATAGATATCGCGATCGCCAGTGTCCAGCGGAGGTTGTCAGAGTTTGGTCGAGAAATCGAACACTCAGCGTTTTCTTCGAGGTAGGGCGAGTGCTCGCAGAACGGAACCGTTACAGCTTTGACTTTATGGATGATATATAGCGCGTCGAAAGGTACGTGTCGTTTTAACGAGCAGATTTTACGGCAACGCGCACTACCGAGTCCGCTTATGTATGTTATATACCGGGCCCGCGAGGAACGGAGCGGACCCTCTTGCAGAAGCGTAAAATTCGTGCATAAGGCGAAAGTTAAGTGCTGCGAGCATAATGAATACTGTTATAAAATACAAGTAGTATTATACAGATACAGAAACGCGTCTGCAGCTTCATGAAACGATGCATGTCAAAATACTTTTATTGTACATAAGTTTTCGCGGAACGTTTTGCAAATTTATTTTTTATATATATTATACACACACACACACACGTAACGTTTCTCTTCCATTACAATCTCATTATTTAGATATGCATTTTCGGTGAAAGAAAATTGAAGACTATACGAGCGAACGGTTGAATGCATTACATACAACGATTCTCGAGTGCGAACGCCAATCTGTGATTAAATAAGAAAAAAAGTTTCACGACTGGGGAAGAAGGAAAAAGACCTCTTGAGTCTTTTAAAGATTCGCGAGAAGTACTCGTTCACGACACTTCCCGTAATCTTATCTACCTTATCTACAAACGATTTACGAAATGCGCGAAGGCCCAAGAACGCACGAAAAACTGTGGCTTGTTCAGCTTTAACGAAAGTCGCGATAAATAACTATGACACAATTTTATGAACTGCACACCTTATACATGAAGCCACTAACAAGCATCAGGAGAATCCCGGTTTTTTTCCTTCGCTAACGAAGTACTTTCTCGTTCGTGGTGCATTCGAGTGGCCGATCGAAGGTCGCCAGGCGAGATACATAATGGGAAGTGGTAGCTGCGGTTTTAAGAGCGAGATGCCTGGAATCTCTTCTACAAAGCAGATGGACTACGGGATAAAGCAAGAAAGAGAAAAAAGTAACGAAGCGTCCAATTATCAAGGCACAGTGACCTGCCACCTCTTTCCCTCTCGGGGGAACATCTCGGTAATCCTCTAGAAGCATTTTTCCTGTCTGGGGACGCGTTATAAAGATGTTTTCCTCTTTCCCCGCCAGCGTGTCATCCATCGTTCCGTCCGAGCGCGTTGCAACTCGTATTCGCGCTCGCCTCTCGACGATGAGGCGCGAAGCGACGCGAGTTTTATTCAGTTTACTGGAAATCCGGCGAGGAGTCTACGAGTCACGCTAACGATCCTGGTGAAAAGTTCCGGCGCGGCGCAGTGCAGAGATGAGGAGTCGGTTGAAAATTAAATAATTCCGCGGCGTAGACGGCTCCGGATGCGGGCCTCTCGCTTACCGCGGATGAGAAAGAACCGTGTTGCCGACGGAAGTCTGGCAAGAGTCGACTCCAATGAAAACCGCGACAAACGCGCTACTTTGCCAGCTTCGTGTCGTGATCGTTGACGGACCATCGGGTTCTTGCTTTTCGGATTGTATCGCGCTTAACTAGAATCACGGCTATGCCATTTTGACCCATGGTGTGATAGTTTCTTTTCTTTCTAATTAATTTGCACTGAGAGAAATGATTTTGTTATATAGGAACAAATCAAGAGGGAAAGCAAATGTGATATTTATTTAAAAAATGATCGATTTTTTACGATTGCAGATTAATTCGTCAATGTAACAAATAATCAAGAGTATCGCTAGCAAATAAGAGGCTCATATATACATATATATATAAATCGTAGACGGTTGCAGGGTCTCAAATCGTAAGAAATGGACCAATTCTAGTCAAATATTCTCCCTATATTTGTTTGACTGTGCTTATGTCCAATTTCTTCACTTTCTGATAAGTTGCGGATAACCTTATCCAGGAGATATCTCCATTGTATTCTGGGAGATATCTCTTGGATAAAGTTATCTAGAGGAAGAAATTGGGCGGTTTCCTACGACTTAAGACTCCACGATCATTTACGAATTCTATATAAACGAGCCTAAAGTCTATCCAAAAGACAGATTAGATTCTATATAGTTTGCTTCTGTTACTAATAATTGGTTGTTATAGCAGACTAGCAGCAATCACAACAACAAAATTTGTTGTCACATATTTACCGATCTCTGGTTAAAGGTACTGGTGGCTTGCTAAATTAACAAAATCCTCTCAGTGGTTTTGTACATGAAGCTTTAAATTTTTGGGACTTTTTATAAATAATGATCGTAATTAATTATAAGTAATTTTACTTTTATGGTGACAACCTTCCCTTGTAACCCAAATTTACCTTAAACCACGATTGAGTAATTTAGACCCACCATTGATAATAGTATGTTAAGATCAGTTTATTCTTATTTTATTTCATCGGCACTGATTTTTGTTTCTCCGGCAAACTCTGATACTATTTGTGACAATTGAACGTCGTTCCTCTATCCGCTGTGGAAGAGCAGAATAGTACGCTTCGATAATGTTCAGTCGTGTTCAACCTCGTGCGCGGCTTCCTATTTTTATTTCACTACGGCCCGGTTTTTCATTTTCTTTAATTTATAGTTAAATTTAACCTAATGTTTTATCCAATGGGCTTCATCCATAATCATGGGTGAAGCCTATTAGGTAAAACCTCAAGTTAAGTTTAATCATAAATAAACCAGACAATGAAAATTGCCTATGTGTGTAACATTATCGTTGACTGTGGCGTTATACGTATAATATTGAAATTACAATAATTTAGTATTATAATAGGAGTATATTATTTATTATACTTGCCACTATGTTCACCTATACAAAAATCACAACGGAGTAATATGGGTCATAAGTGATTCATACGCGGTTCTAGCGGAGGCTTAAATCGCCGCGGTTCTAGTGTTGTAAGATCGTGTTTTTAAATTTACATTAATTACAAGCTTTCCGTTTGTTAAATTTTTCGTATCCATCGACTCAAAACGCACCTTACGTGCGCAACGCGAGCATTAAGTTGTTTCAAGTGCTCCGATTAAAAACTTCTCTCGCCTCCGTATTTTTTATCGCCTATGATTACTTACGAAGCGCAGCTCTCACGATCGCCTTCCTATTTGCACGAAGCCGCGCGCGACGTTTCTCGTGTGTGTCGTGACGGTGAATGACATTATTTATTCGCGTCTAGATTAGCGCGACACGTTTTGCCGCGCGTGAGTGAGTAACGAACAAAGTCACGCTTATTCACAGACATCACGTAATCGCCGACGTGAGTTCCGGTCGATGTTACGCAGCGACCAAATGATTCGAATGTGGTACGAGGTGGTCGACAATTATAGGGCGATCGGCAAGTCGACGCAGGTGTCCACTAATTGGTCTCTAATTGCCGCGATAAGTCGTACAGTTTCGTCGAAACGATCAGCATCCACACAGTGATCGTTCGTTTCCGTTCGGCGAAACGTGAGCGAACTACTGGCAGGTATTCTTGCGGCACGTTTTCTCTTCGGAAGTTTCAAGTAGAAAAAGAACGCAGGGATAGCGTTCTTTCCATCCGCGATCCTTCCGCCCGCGCTACACCTGCGATCAACGACGCGATTTCGAGGAGCACAAACTACAAAGTTTGGCGGCTCGTTAGTGTCGCATACAGACCACCGAACTCCTATATTTACTCGCAAATTTCAGTCAGACGCCTGAAATATACGTACCGCGGGATACACATCCGGGGTACGTATTTGCTTGTTCGCGGGGCGAAATGCACTTCGAAATTCTTCTGTGTAAAACTGTGTCTGCTGATTAACGTATCGGGGAATAAGCTCGTTGACCCGATGGAATGAGAAACGGATGTGTAGTTATATTTGGAGGATTGCCAACGATCTAGTTAGCGAGAAATTATTCCAATAAAAGAAGTCTTTTTTTATGATCTAAATTGTCGATATGGCTTTATCGTATATTTCGATTATTAAAATTTTATTCAGTTTTAGATATTTATTTTTTTCGAGCAAATAAAACGCGATAAAATGAGATTATAAGAATAAAAGAAAAAAGGAAATTTTTTTTTTAATTCAAATTGTCGATATGACTTTAGAACGTATATTGCATCCTATAATTACTAAAATATCCTCATCAAATATTTATTTGTTCGTGGTCAAATAACACATGGTAAAACGGGATTATGTAAATGTAAAAAAAAATTGCTTGCATTTTAATAAACACCACACAACTCCATTCTTTACGTGACATAAACGTTTCTCGGTTGTAAAAAAAAGCAGCGGAAAACATCGTTTACATATGCAAACTCCCCGTCAGATTGTTTTACAACGCACTTGGCTTTTAAATTAAGGACATTCGGTTAATTGCGGAATGTCAACGCGCTCGGAATGTATTAACGCGACTTCCGATTTTAGGGTTTCAAAGCCACGACAAAGACGCGTAATATCGTTTTGTTTCCCCCGTCAAGTGCAGGTCGTGAAAAGAAGGGAGCGTAGTGTCCTCCGAGTTGCAGCGTAACCCGAGGGACCCACATCAAAGGGATTATCCCATAATTAATATCAGAGGTGCGACGGATGCGTGACCGCCAACGAAAAGTTGAGAAAGACCTGCGACCTTTTCCCACCCGTTCCATTTCCTTCTTCTGAAGGGGAAACAGGGAGAGGGGAGGACACTGTCAGATTGTCACATCCTTGCGTCACCTAAGATATATGGGGATTAACTCGAAGAAGAGTTCTGATCCGATTATCGCGTGTCTGTCGATAACGCGCCCGGCGCGTAACACGGACGTTTTAAAAATTCAACGACGCGCCCAACTCTATCGCGAGACACCTAAAAGCGTCGCGATAAGAGAAAGATCTCGCTTAAGAGCGTCCCAGAGCTCGTGCCTTAAATCCTTATTGCGGGCTACGCGAGCGGAGATAAAACTCGACACCATGTTTGCGTTCGAGATTACGACCACGGCGAGGTCTCGAAGCGTTTGTGTCAGAATCCGTGGCGGAGTTTGTATTTCGTTCCGCAATCAGCCCGAACCGTGTGGTTAAAGCGAAATTGAAGAAACTTCGCAGAGGGAAAAGGAAGCCCAGGGTAGAAAATCTAAAAACAAATCGTGCGCAGGAGTGCGGGGCCGTTTGTAAACGAATTTAATTGTTCGGAAGATAGATAGCGGAAAGTTGTCTCGTGTGGAGTACACATTTCACAAACGTATTGCCTCTGCCTCTTTCATTCTTGGCTCGTTGCGTTGTATGGCTGAACAGAAATGTGTATCGAAGGACAACGTGTGAATAGTACAAAATTAATTATAAGCCGAGAAACAAAAGGTTTTTTTTTATTTTGAAAACAAAGGTGTCCACAGTTAATTGCCATTTTTCACAAACTTTACCGCAACTTCACGGTGCAAAAACTCGGTAAATTGGTTGGGCGTTAAACAAACGGTAACGATAATAATGACCATAGTAATTAGCAAGTTGTATTAACCCCAGCAATTCTGGCATTTCATTGCTTCCGCTCATTTGGAAAAGTGCGCTGCTAACAAACACAGCAGATCGCTAAAGTTTGTGTGTGAAGCAAAACAACGTAGCTGCAGGTTAAACGCCGGAGACAAGCACATGACGCGTGATTAAAGATTCAAATTTCATTAACGATCGTGGGCAAGAGGGTGCGCCCTGGCAAATTGCCGTGTAGTTCGGGAAGACAAACGAAGCGGACGATTTACATTCGGCTTCGATCAATGATTAGACGCTCGCTTAAGGTTGCTTCATGCCCCGGAGGTTGTTTGTTTCATGACGGAAATCTTATATGACGTGCGGTCCCTCCTCTACGCTGTTTCACGCCGCTATCCCATTTGTTCCACCCACCGGCTTAACCGATCCGGCCTACGATCGTCCGCGCAATATAACATCCAAAGTAAAATTTATACCAACGTTCTACGAATGAACAAATGTCACGAGAACCAAGCGCGGTGTAGGTCCGAGATCCGCGGACGATTAGTGGATTAACGGTTGAGCCGTGGATGTAAAGCAAAATGTGTTTGCGCTCGGTGCATTCCATGTCAAATATGAATTCTACTGTGTTAAAAAAGCGCCTAATATGACCTGATTCCGTTCATGATATGGTGAAATATACTGGCAGAGTTTGTTCGCAGTTTTAAAGTCATTTCCATAAAATTTTCGTAGAAACATGATTTTTTAGTATATATTTAGAAACGCGGAAAGAACAATTTTGCTGAAATGTCTAAAAATTTAGCTAAATATAGATTTGAAATAGATTTTGATGGCCCAACAAGATAATTATATGGGATATTCAAGCATAATAAGTAATGTTGCAAAATATTTTTATATTCTAACAATCAGCTTGAACGTCCTACGTAATTATTTTGATGACCCAACAAATTTATTTTCGAATCTATATCCAAATATTTTAGTAAAATCATTCTTTTTGTGAAAAAATAATAGAATTAATCTTCTCTTAAAATAACCCGAAATTATTTTCATGAAGATTTTAAAGTTTTCTTTGTAAGGAGATATCAAATGGAACGAAATCATTTTTTACAATAATCACTCATCAATTTAATATATTAAATTACAAGAATATAGGTACTTTGAAAAGTTTTCTAAATTCAGTAAACATTATAGAATACTAGATTAAGTTTCTGCTTTCTATAGAAATATTTCAAAAAACTGATACTGATCGAAATAAAATTACATTCGAGAGCACACATTAAAAATCAGCTTTTTATAAGCTCTTTTCCCACAGACAATTACACTGCAAAGTGAAAACTTTCAGGACATGTTCACTATGTGTTCAAACCAAACTCATATTGTCTTTCGTCGTTCATTTTGTGATCAGTTTATTCTACAATTTTTACGAATATTCAGAAAAGCAGAAGTTGAAAGTATGACAGCAAAAAGACTATTCTGATTATTACAAATGTAAAGTATTTTTAAATTAATAGAAAATAATGGCTATATATATTGTATTAAGGCAGAATTGAAAATATTTTATTATTTTTTAACAATATTTTATTATTAAAACAGCATGACATCCTGAAAATAGCAATCGTAAATTATTGACATCTCGCCATAATAAAACTTGTATCTCTTGTCATATTGAATTTTAACCGATCGCAAAGCTTATAAAAAGAAATTAATAAAAATATATTGTTGCTATTTCAAAAAACATGCAATATTATTTTATTGTTTTTATAAAGGCATTCAAATGTTTTTTGTACTTTTGCTATACTCTAAGGTATATCGACGGAATGAAATTTGCAGAGAAAACATTGTGGAAAATAAGTTTTTTTAAGAGACTGAAGTGTCAGTGGAGAGCACATATTCAAAAAGAGGGACGTTTCAGGTAAATGCTAAAATGTCGACTCAAGAGGAAGCTAAGTTGCCTTTTTCAATAAACGATATCAAACTTCAATTCACCTGGAATTGCGTCTCCCATTCGCGCAGGGTGAGCGTTAATAAGAACCTCACACCGGCACTTTACCGAGGCTGTTTCGCGCAGCGCCCGACGAAGGTCGATAATCGCGCGAACAGAAAGGTGCATCGCACGACGAGCGGGGCCGAGAGGAAAGGTCGAGTTCGAGGAGTAAAGTCCTTCGTCGTGGCATCGATACTCGGTCGATGGGCCGGCTCGGGGCGGAAAGTAAAGGGAGAAGGGTGGAAGAAACGCAGCCGTAAATCGCGCGGTGTAAATGACTTTCGCCTCGTAAAAGCGAAGGAATCTGAGGAGCAGGTAGAGAGGGCCGGGGTCCAGCGGCACTGCCATGCCGGTTCGTTGCCGAAGTGCCGCGCGGTCCTTCGTGCCGCGCATCGCGAATGTCGGCGGCGGCGATGGCGACGACGACGACGACGACGACGACGACGACGACGACGACGACGGTGATACGGGTCTACCGTTGCCACCGTCACAACCGCCTGCAATAGCGCATAACTCCGCGGGGTTTATGCCGCGGCTGTGACGCGCTGACGGCGCGGCGCTAAACCCGGCGTTATACGGCTGGACGAATCTGCATAATGTCGGCCGTCGTAGGACGTCACTATGCGCTTAATTCGCCGCGAAATCGTCGGGCGGTACCGCACGACGTCGTCTGGTCTACCTGTATAGTACCTACATGCGACGCATGCTGCACGCGTGCGACGCGCGACACTAGGCGCAATGCGATCTCCCATCGCGTGCAGGTGCACAATACGAACAATGCATCATTAATGCTTGTGTGCTAAAAACACGAAAATAAGAAATTATGCTGTAATCGATCGAACTATCGACGTAATAAGAATAGACTGCGAGCGCCTATGAAGTTGTCACTATCGGTTTAGAAAGAGTGAGGTTGCTCAAATTACCTATCGTTCTCTTCTCGCTGTCTCTTTATCTCTCTAAAGTATCGAAGAGAAATACTGATATGATTTGATTCTTTCTAACGGAATGTGGATGTCCACTAAGGAGGCCTGACTCGAAGCTTTGTGGTCGGCCGCAGCATTTCGTTCTGGTCCCACACTACTAGATTCATCAGTAAGGCGATGTAGTGTGGGACCTGCCTTAGACGCCTGGAATGAATCCAGAATGACGTTCTATTTAAAGGGAATTCGCGTGGCTGCGGTGCTCACGCGAAACCAAGTAAGTCCCGTGGACCTCTAGTGGTGAGTCGCCATAGGAAAACAGATGTGTGTGCTAAGATCAAAAAATGCACAGTTTGTATCTGTTACGTTTATAGTGCGAACATTTTCTCTGACATTGAATTTTGGAAGTTCGCGTTTAAGATACGATGCAACTTTGCGTTGAATTACAAAATTAAATAAAAAATTTTAAATTTTAGGACAATCAAAAAATATGATTTATCTTTTGAAAATAATAATATATAACTTATTAAACAAATTTAATATTATCAAAGAAGTTATATGTTAAAATGTCATTACATTAATTTAATACTTTAATCTTATTCTTTTTTAAAGCTTCAGATAGAGATTTGAACTAAAACAGAATTTTTATTAGAAATTAGGAATTAGGTTCAGTTCCTTCATATTCTATGTAAATTATTCATTGTACCGGAGGCGATCAGCGAGTAATTTGCACGAAGTTCGAGCAACGTTGAGATTTGATTCTTGACTGTAATTCAGTATCCTCTCATTTGAATATGTGAGAGATGTCCAGAGTTAATAATAGTATTTACATAAAGTAGTTTACATAAAGAGTTTTCAAATAAATAATAAGAACTTCGTTGTAGATATCGTGAATTAATACAAATGTTTTTGTGAGTTAAAATAGTAATTTGTTTATATGTAATAAAGTGCATATCTCATTTGCATATTTCGAAATAAACAAAATTAAACATACAATGATAATAATAACAAAATGTCTAACTGGACGTTAGGAGTCAGCGCCGGATATAATATTGCGCAAAGCTAACTAATACCTATTCATAAATCAAAAATTCAATTTTGTACGTTTCGGCATACTATTTGAGCCATCCTCAGCAATAAAAAATTAGCGCTTATCGCACTATAAAATCTGTCGAACTGCGTCTCGCACAATCGTAATTCCGACTTCCAGATATGTAATCGCAGTGGAAATGTGGTGAGAGACAAATGATAACGTCTTCAACAGTCTAATGTTGTGCCAACCAGTTGCTTAGCTGAGTGGGGTAAATAGTGGAACTCAAGCTGATAATAGACGAGATATTTTTGAAACAAATGGATATTAATTTGCTTAATTAATGTATGTTAGTCTGAAACTCATCCCATCTCCAACAACGATCGCAAGTGGATCCAAGCATCGTCAATCTATTACAACAATTTAAATATTGTGATGTCAAAGTTAGATTGAAAAATAATTTAAGTAACATAAAAGAAAGTCATGTTCGTTCTGATGTTAGTCACATGTTACTCGTTAAATACAAAGAGAAATGTGTCGCGCGAACAAAGCATATCGATCAATGATAAAAATAAACATATAACTTATTGAGAATTTCTAAAAACAAAATTAAACATTATTTGTTTTGTAAAGAAGTTAAACGTTATGATGTGTTTTATTAAGAAATTGAGCATTATCATTTGTTAATGTAATATAATGATAGATTAATATTAAATACCTCGTTAAGATCTAATGAATAATTATACGGATAATTGTATAATGTTTCGGAAATAATCTGAACAAGCTAAATATGTTAACGAATTAACCCAAAAATCCTTTTCATTCGCAAGCTATTGTAAATACTTTCCTAACAGCGTGTGGCGTAGTATACTTGTCATGTCTGCTTAAGAGATTAAGCATAGAGAAACGTAAAATATAGAATGTATAACAAGTAAATGCCGCATATAATAGCGTTAACTCGCTACGGAGAATAGTTGAAGTGAAGATTTTACCAGCAGAGAGATGTATTGTCTTTAGCTGCGCTACATAATAACGCAACCATTATTCGTGTAAATGTATTCTGGAATTCTTGAATAAAATGAACGTAACATTTTATATTATATATTAAAGAATTACATATACAATGTTTCGTAAATAGCAAGCAAATTTTGTGTTGGTACAAAGCGCATTCAATATTTTTATTCATAATTGTAACAATACTTACATCATGAATAGTTCCGTGATAATAAAGGGAATAATCTCTCAGTTATCATTCACTTAATAATTTTAAACTCGTTAAAAAGGAAGCGTATACTAGAATACTGCAATCAAGAGTAATAATTGGCGCATTTACGAGCTGAATGTAGAGAATGATTTGCAAGTGATACAGAGAGCATCATTAGCGATTAGTTACCTATTGAATAGTTTAGTTTACTATTGCGCTGAAAATGATTTTCAATGGACATTCGTGCGAATAGCCCGTTAATTTAGTGACATTTTAATGATTAGAATACCGTCATTGTAATGCTCATTTGTTAAGAGTACTATAATTTATGATTGTAAACAATATACCTATAGATGAAGCAATAATTATACAATTTCATGATGTAATTACATGTTATTTTTAAGTTCTATATGTATAAATATTATTCTGCCAATTATATCTAAAAAGTTAAATTTATATATCATGTTTCTAATAAGTTACTGTTTATATAAAGCACTGATTACCGTTAAACTATTGATTTCTATTTACATTGTAGTTACTAGTGCAACTCATGCTCAACAACGTAATAATTTATTATGATGCTAAAACCGTTATGTACTTCGATTTTCTATGTCATGGCGTATAACTTCACTGTTTTGTGAGATTGATTTCAGCTTCTTCCTCATTCCGAGTCAAACTTTGGTTAACATCGACAGTCGAAAAAGGTTAATGACGTTAATCACCAGGAACGCTACGACGTTTGATGTCGTCGTATCATTATAACTTGGTCGTCATTATCGTAATTTTATACGCACGAAAACTTGGGGAGAATGATTAAGGCGTGTTGCTTTGATGGTGTTCACAGGAGGTTGAATCTTGTCGCTAAATATGGAGCACCGATTGTAGAAGAGCAGCTGTAGCGCGTACCACCGTCGACGTTCCCTTCTTATTTTACCGATAATAAGTCTAAAAAACCCACGTATACTGGGTATATTACAGAATCATGCCACGAAATTCAATTATACGTGTGCTTAAATGTGCCACGAAAATGACCCGTTATTTTGACATTCCTTTCTTAGAGCTTCTCGTGATGAAACCAGTGATTATAGAAATATTTGCATTTTTATTGAATATATGTGGTATATAGAAATATTTATATTTATACGGAAACGCATTCGCTACAAATTTTATTCTAATAAAGTAGTTTAATCATAATATATTAATTACATCCAATCGCGCGCACTCTTCTTTAAAACAAATGTTATATGTAAATATATGATATATAGTTCTTTTAATATAAATATAATTCATTCAATGTAAATATAAATATATGTATATATCAGTTATATGTTCATATTAAAATAAAAATAACAATCGATTTATTGTGGATTTATTGTATTATATGTTATTTAATTCATTGTCTCTCACACGTTATTTATAAACGAAAAAAAATATTTCTAATAATATATAATAAAGTGCGTATAACAAATCAAGCTAACCAAGACTCCTTATAAATCAAAGAATTGGAAAGAATACGGGCTTTAGGAGTCAGGCGCAGAAGACGTCACGTTTGTAATCGTGGTAAGCGTCCCTATTTTCGGGATAATTAATTATATTATTAAAGATTTTGATAAATTAGTTTCTATATTCTTTAATTCAACATTTTTAATATTTCCCTTCTTTTTCATTTTCCTTTTCTTTCTTTTTATTTAATTCTGGCATTTAAATTCTCGATGTAGGGGAGCTCACCATGACAGGATAACTTTTATTTTATATATGTTGGTTTGTGTTTGCTCTAAAGAAGGCTAAAAAATGAGCCGAAACATGTAAGCGCGTTTGTTAAATGAAGAAGTTTCAAGCTTCATAAGTGTATTATTTGCGCGACGTCTTCTGCGCCTGACTCCTAAAGCCCGTATTCTTACCAATTCTTTGATAATAAAGTGCACAAAAAACTTTTATTTTGATTTTTCGAGCTATTTGAATTAACAGGTATTTCTATAAACTTCATTTCATGCGAACTTGAGGATAAACGTCCACATTGATAATCGTCTAAGATCGATCGCCGTCATGAAAAATACACTCGCAACGAGTTCTGCTAAAAAAGGAATTGCGATACCCGTTAGCCACAGAGTCAACTCCCTTTACCTTCTTTCTAACGATCTTGAAACGACTTTTATTGTTAGAGGCGTTTTCCAGCTCCTTGTCGTTCTGCGGTCCTTATTGGTTTCCAGTTAATCGAACGACCAACTGGACCGTTATAACGAGCCAGTAGGTTCCAAGAGCGAAATCCTTAGCGGTGCGATTGCTCTCATCGAGTCGCAAGGTATATATGGCACTTGAAACGCGAGATCTTTCTATTCGATTCGACTTCGCTGAAAGGATCAACTTTGTCGTCATCCTTCTCTTGACGAGGCCAGACGGCACTGGGGAACGTAGAACGTCTCTCATTGTGTCGGAACCCCAAAAGACGGGATCGTACACAAGAGAGAGAGAGAGAGAGAGAGAGAGAGAGAGAAAGGGGGGAGGGAGAAGAAGAGAGCACAATGCGTGCAGGGGGCGGTTATAAGCCGAAAACAATAGCGGGCGCGCGGTTACTTGCACCCCGTGTGTCAATGCCATACACACCGTAAGGCGCTTATGCGATGCACTCAACGATTGTTACAACGACCCGGACGGTTAACTTGATCCCGGCTCCCGATGCCGCAGCGTGATATATGAATCCGACGAACCATGCTGATCGTACATTAGGGGTAAACGGGATCAGCCGTCGCGACGCATGAATTTGTCGGGCGCGTATGAAATTGAAATGACGAGAGTCTGCAAGCGTATACTCGTTGCTACTGCAAGAGATCTATTAAGAAAAGAGAAAAGAAGAACGAATAAAGGATAATTGATGATGAAAAAGAATAGGAATGAAAAAAATGTTCCAAACGAAAAATTCTTAAAATCAAAGCATCAAGTAAAGAATATTGTAAGAAGTACGTAAGAAAAAAATATAAGAAAAATATGAATGAATTCCTACGTAAGAATGTAGAAATAACAAATTATAGAGTGACGGAGACAGAGACTAAGATAACGCAAGACACATTTGAATAATGATATACTGGACAAGAAGCATGAATAATGGAAATGTAAAACAATAGAGGATAAAGAAACAAGATGATTTAATATCCTACAAATGCTTTACGTGATATTGAAATCGTTTAAGGGGAAGAATAATAATTGAAGTATGTGTCAAAAAAATATATTATATAATCAAATTACTTTGGATTACAAGTTTTTCAAAATAATCTAAAATTAAGTCATATTATATTAATATATGTATGTTGACTACTGATAAAATAAAAATTTTACTTAATAAAATATTGCAATCAACTACATCGTACATTCGTCGTGCAGTACCTATGTACCGAATATGAAACATATGTTATTCCAACATCCTCGTTATGCTATGGATTCCGATTGCCCAAGGTTCAAGAACGAAATGTCAAGATTACAGATTAGAAACTCAAACGTTCGTAGGAGCGTAGCCGTCGTCGTCGAGATATTTGCACTTTGCAGCTTCGAATTTCAGTCAATGCGGCGGCGCGGCGCGGCGTAGGTGAGAAGCGACGCTGAGAGCGACGAGTTTTGAAATTCGGGTCGCGTAAGCGGTAGGCGGTAATTAATAGCCACGGTAGGGTAGAGTTTGATTACCTTTTCGACCTTATCCGCGAGGTGTCTGAACCCCGTGCAACCTCTCCCACCTTCATCCTCTCGTACTGCATTTCTTCTTCGTTCTCTCTACTTCCCTCGCTCGCACGCGGAGAGTTACCCTTGTTCCTGGCAGCAGACGGCAGCACGCGCCAAGAAATTAGCTAAGAAACTACGCGGCGAGGATCGAAGGAGGACGAGGCGAGACAATGGACCTCAACCTGGGAGGTTTTGTTAATCCTCGGTGGAAACTCAACGGAATACGGTTCCTTGCATCGCCGCGCCGTCGCGTCGTTCGCCTGCACGCGGCTCCTCACAGCCGTGTTCTTTCCCTCCTCCAGCAACTTTCTATCTCCTGCGCGTCGTTCCACGGAAGCCCGAAAGCGCTTCCTTGCAGATAGGCGAGCCGGTTTAATTCGTTTACGCGAAGAGAATTTCCGGATTCGCGGGCGTGTGGACCGGCTACGACTATAAAAACACGAGAAACGCGACAGCCTTCCCCTGCCGGGTAGCATCTGGTCCTTCCTTTCCTTTTGTCACCGATCGACAGAGACCGGGGCTGCTGTAACTTAATTCAAAGATACGCCCGATTCGCCAAGTATGCGGAATAAATTGTGTTGGGAACTAGCGACAGGGAAAATTCTACGTGGGAACTTTTATCGCAGCCAATTAGTGCGAATTATTTTTAACAAAATTTCCCGCATCACTGAAAATTAATATTGTACGTGCAATAAATAATTTGTGGGTCAAATTTGATAATACATAATCGACAAATTTAATTTTAAATATGCAACATAAAGCAACAGTTTTTCTTTCTTATACTGTAAGTTAATTATTTACACTCTGGAGTATTTAAAAATATTTTTAAAGTTATCTAAATATCATAAAAAGAAACAAAGGGCTAATGAGAGTACAATCGCGGTAATTATTGCGATGATAGAATTTATTACATATTACTATAATTCAGACGTTTCGGCCTTCATTCGAGCCATCCTCAGTGTATCTGACCAAACAATAAATGTTGTTGAACAATAATTGTTCATGGCTGTACGGAATACATCTTCGATCGTTGCCACTAGTTTAGCCAATCTTGTGTCACGAATTGGTGTGTATGGAATGAGTGGTCACTTTCTCGTTTAACCGTAGATGTCAACATTTATTGTTTGGTCAGATACGAGTACACTGAGGATGGCTCGAATGAAGGCCGAAACGTCTGAATTATATTAATATGTAATAAATTCAATCATCGCAATAATTACCGCGATTGTACTCTCATTAGCCCTTTGTTTCTTTTTATGACATTTTCGAGAGTTATTGTTCTATTTATATTTATCTAAATATAATCTGCAAATAATTATATAAGAGTAAGTTACAAATAATTATGTAAGAGTAATTGCGAGCAATTATGTATACGTATGAAAACATTTTTAGAGACGGAAATATTTTTTTTCTTCGATTCCTAGATATATGATGTTCACATACACTTTAACGAGATATCTAATTCGATCGCAAAAATCAGTGCAACGCACGTGTTCAGACAATGCACACATCAACCATAATGCGAGTACATATGGTAACTTTATCCGCACCGTCGAGATCTACAGATCCCTTTTGACAAATTCGGTGAATCCTCCTACAGTCTCCTTCATCCATAATGTAATTCGAGACGGTAACTACTCCGGGCTTCGTAGAAAGATTATATATTCTCTCCGGGAAAAGTCTATAACCGCGCGAAGGAATTTCTCCCAGCTAGATCCTCATAGCTATTACTCAAGCGGATATGATTTACTAATAGGGCCGAGGAAATTAAACAGCGCGTTAGGTAAGAGTCTAGTCTAAAGCGCGCCAAAGATCTCCATCTGCGGGCATAATGAACCACAGCAATGGATCGTCGCGTTTACGTATATCGCAATTCTATCCCACGGTATTATATCACAATTAATCGGACGATAAAAAGAAGCCAGCTGCAACTGTGTACGATATACAGTGACGCGTAACGACGCGACGTCCGTTGGGAACGGCATACAAGTCGAGATATAAAGCAATAACAAATGTTGACAAGGAAGACATCTCTCGGGGTAATCTAGATCGGGCAAGGTGTGGCCGACGTTAATAGAAATAGATGGAGATGCGTGCAGCGACTACCGAAGAACTACATCGGCTGTGGCTATTAGGTTCATACTTCAGTGCGCACCGCGCAATTCTACCACTTTGATATTCAGGACGTCGCGTGGATCTCGTGAAATTGCAAAATTACACAGCGGGGAGGAAGATGAGTTTTCTAAATGCACAGATCGTGACAACCAACGAGCATCGGTCGCGGCCATCAGATTTCTGCTAAATTAACTGGGGAATAGGGAATTTCTCTCTATCTCTCCGACTTCCTTTTAACAGTTAACGCCACACTCTTCCGCTACGAGTGAGATTGCACGAAGTCATTTCTGAGGTTACTGTGCCAAGATAAAACTATCGACTTTACTCAACGAAAAATATCGCAAACGACATTGTAAATTACAAAGGATTAAAAGTTATAAATATACATATAGGGATCAGATTTACAAATTATAATCTACATATTTCAATAATTTACAAAATTTACAATTACCGTAGGTATGCAAAGAGCATGTTTGAATCTGTTTAAAATATCGGCTTACGCATAAATAATAATAGTAATTTATCAGAGTCCAATGGGCTAAATAATATATAACTTCTATTTGCGCTTTAATAAGTAGTCGTGCTCGAAAATATTACAGCGAACTCAGATTTTAACCTCGATATTTCGAAGCTGCGTGTCGCCACAAATTTTTATGTTCGTTACTAAAATAACTGATCTGATATCTTAATGATACTTGACGTTAGAGATTTCGTTCATGTTCGTTACATGTCGTCGTCATCGTCGCTTCTATATTTGTTGTATATATATACTTGCAGGACTCTATACACACAAAATGAAACCTTATTTCCGAGCTTATTTTTGTCGCGACGACAATAAGGAGACTGCACGCTGCACGCGGTTCAATGCGGATATATCGATGTCGTGGCGAAATATCGTAATGTATCGAATCTTAAGGGGACACACCGGGACGATAACGTGACTCGGGCGTAGAAATGTCGAGACGACGCTTTGTCGTGACTTCGAGTGGGTGGATGGCTGGCGCGGGGTATCAACGTAAACGTCGATTTCTCGGTTATTGCCGCGCATTGTGGACAATCCTAGCAGGTGGAAATAAAGCATCAGGCTGAGAGAGCTCGCCATGGAGACACGACGATCGAGGAGGCGGAAAGCAAGGAGGTAAATCGAAAAAGGAGAGGCCAGATGAGCAACCGTCCTCGAGTGTTACGGCGACGCTGCGGGCGGCGGAGTGCAATAATGTGATATTGGAAGGGCAGAACCAGCGGAGTTAATAAAAGTGGAGAAGGCGGGGAACCGCTATAGATGACCGTGCGATTAATCTGGCGACCATCAAGGAACGGCGCTGCGCGGCGCGGTAGGTACTATCAATAAATAGATCGGCGCTCTTTAGGAAGATGAGATAGATACGCGACTTCCAGACGAGACTATCTTTAAGAAGAGAATGGGATGCCGGATTTGATGCGGATGCTCTTCGCGGATGTTCTACTCAGTTCAGGAAGATATGACGGGAGAGGAGGGTAGTCGCTACCTCCTAATTACTCGCCCTTTTAAAATGAAACGAAGTAATTAAAGTTAGAGGCAAGGGAAGGAACGCCGCGCCGAGAGATTACCTCTCGCGCGCTCAATGAAGACTCTCGCGACGCGAGACCACCATCCGCCGAAATACTGCGCGATAGGCCACGGGAAAAAACGTACCGACAAAATCGAGGTCCCGGTGCAAATTTGTTAATGGAACTGTCACTCGCAGGTAAATCCCACGAACTTTCCATCTCGAGACTGAAAGCTGTCCCAAGTAATTTATTGCCAGACGTTGCGCATTCTTACCAATTATGTAAAGTAAAATCTGAGTTCTATACAAACTTGGATAGTATAATAAAACCACATTGAAAACTATTTAATAACTGCTACGGGTTTGCTGTAAGTCGACAATTTGTATATTTTTCTAATTAATTGAAGTGTCTTTAAAATCGCAAATGTAAATACATAATTGAGTAACGAAAGCCTCAACGATTTAAGCTGTTTAATTCGTTTACGCGAAGAGAGTTAGTGCGAAAACAATATTTTCGATGTGAATTTATATGTATATCCAGTTCTGCAAACTGCACGCTGAAATCATTTTCAGTCTTGAAAAACACAATCAGCCGAAATGAATAATATCATAAATTAATTGACAAGCAATTTAATAATATTAATGCTAATAACCATCTTAGAAAGATGTGAATAATTTGATGTTAATAGCATCTTAAAAGCTATAAATAATTTATTGCAAAAATATTATCTCAGCCAGAATTGGATTTCTAATTACATATTGTACAATCATTATCGAAATGTGAAAGAGTTGTATCGATTCAAAAGAGGGTGATGAATTGACGGTTTACGATATTATACACTTATGCGTAATAATTGTTTTTATAAGATTATAATATAGTAATATGTTCTTCAATGTCACGATGTAACCAAGCTCGCGAAGAGCGTGAGAATCCTACAGTGAATTGTGCGTAAGCGCGCGTAAGAGTGCGTGCCCACGCCTTGAATGCCTCAATCACTGCGGGCTGATTGTGCGTATCCAGCCGCGTCACGTCCCCCTTTTGTACGTATAAAAGTGGACGCGTGCTTAGATGTGTTCGGTGTGTGCGTGTCTTGAATGAGAGCGTTTAAAGAGGACCGAAATTGTCTCGAGACACCGACAGAGCATGAAAAAGAATATGAAGAAGAAGAAAGAGGGAACGAGTTGAAACGAGAAGGTGAAAAGATCTTAGATGATATTATGAGTCATACAAATAGCAACTCCTTTTCTGCAATGCAATTTGTAATATCGTTTATTGCAATGCTTATAAGTGAAAAAATATGAATGAATAGTTTATTTCGAAATATAGGTATAGAATTATACGTGATAAAATTAGTGATGATGTATATTTCTATCTATATGGAAAAATATTGGAAAAGATCTGAATAAAAGGATATGTAAGTCAAGGAAATATTCTTATTGTACAAAACAATATCCACGTTCAGTGAATACAAGCGATTATACGTGATAAAATTAGTGATGTATATTTTTATCTATATGGAAAAATATTGGGAAAGATCTGAATAAAAGGATATATAAGTCAAGGAAATATTCTTATTGCGCAAAACAATATCCACGTTCAGTGAACTACAAGCGACAATTGGTAAATAATTCTGCGCGGCGCCGTTTCATTACTGCATTTTCTCCGGTCGGTCGAGTTTTCATTTTGTTCATTGCAATTTTGTTAATCATCCTTCGTTCTGCGGTACAAGACAATTTAGATCGCGTTTCCCTCTCATGAATATCGGTACTCGCACGCAGTTCGGCTGGAAACAAGGACGGAAGTTGGAGTTGCGGGTAATTGAATTGCTCGCTTTAGAAAGGGCCTCTCGTCGCCAAGCAGCAACTTTAGGGCAACAGGAGAAAACTGTTTGCTCACTCTCTGTTGTATGTATCAACAATATACGTGTACACCACTTCGAAGGTAGAGTATATTCGTGAACAAGCATGTACCTGATACATAGATAAGAGAGCCTGCATGCAGGCGCATTGTAAACGGAAGACTTTTGTTTCGAAAGACATGAGACAATAGAAGCACTGAAGCGTACCTATTTGATACACTAATTACCACTTTGCTCAATTGCTTGAGCGCATTTACTTCATAGGATTAAAATATGATCACAATAATTAAGAGTCTACGAATTTAAAAATAATGTATACATATTTTACCAATAAGATATACAAGATTTATCTTCTATCCCTCTTTCTCTTTCTGTGAAATTTGTCACAAATAGCATTTGTACATTTTACAAAATGAATTGCTACGAAACATGTATGTCGCAAATAACAGACACTTGTAATATCTCAAATAATAATCTTGTTGATTATATTATCAGAAATTACTTGTGTATCTAATCAACGTGCGCGCTATAAACAGTTTCATAGGATTTATTAGTAAACATTAGCGTCACTCAGTAATACATGAAACATCGCACATTTTAGCTCTAGTAAAAATACGAGCTAGAGATGAGATAACGTCACATGTGATCACGATATGGCCAGCATGGCCACTTGTCTCAATTTCTGAAAATGAATTAAACCGTCATTTACGACACCTGCAGCCTTGGAATTATACGACTTCCTTATTTCTCGCGCTGCGTCAACTTTCACGGACGTTTAACACGCACATGCGCGTCTCACTGATACCGTGCATCAGTGTGCATGCGCGCGAGCAAATGAGTACGTGAAAGATTGTTATTATTCGAGCCAATACAAGTTGGGCGCGCAATACCCGCTCGCGGACGTCTCAATCATTCATGTACACGTCCTGAAGTACGGAGGCGTCGGAATTGCCTCACAGTTAGGGGAAGAAGAGAAAGACGAAGGAGACGAAAGAGACGGAGCAGGGAGAGCGGAGGCATCCACAGCGTCGTTCATTACCAATTTGTTCCATCCTGTTGTCGAAATGGGCCATTGTTCGTTACACGCTACCAAAGCGACAAGTATGTCCTCCACGTCGCGCTGTGAAAGAGGAATTCCTCTTTTGAGTGGCCGATGTTTGTACTTCATCTTCGGTTTCCATTCGCGCATGATCATTAACATTTTTAAGTAAGTATCAAGTAGGACTTTAAGTACCGACTAAATCATTATGGTACATCGAGAAGGATGTTTGAATCGTCCATTTGACAGGTCTAGAAATATTATACTTTAATTGACTCTTTAAAGTAGTGTTATTGTACATGTGTATGATTGTAGTTGTGAATTAGTAACATAGAAAAAACAAAATGGTCTGCAATGTCTCATTTTTATAAAAAAAAAAAAGTATTGATTATGGAATTACAAAAATTTTATAACAAGAACGTTTCAGTTCTCACGTATTGTACATACCTATAATATCAGAATAACGATCACGATGAAACATTCATCTAATCATGCAAAACTGGTGGACCTAATGCCCTGGAATCGAGACATCGAATATGCAAGACGAGAGAATCCGAGCATCTAGACTGCGAGGGGAAGAGAAAGGAGAAAGGGAGACGAGGGAGAGGAAGCCGTGGTAGAAAGGCTTTTCCCGGAGGTTAGCATCGCAATCTCCATCGCACGATTGGTGTTTCCACTTCAGTGGCGTGCACCATCACCGTGATAAGAAATGCAAGCCGTCTACACCGACGTGCAAGACGCAGTCGTTGGTCGAAAGTGCTTTCCAAGAGATTGGTAGTCGGTGGGTGGTGGAGCCGGATTAAAAATTCGGGGGCGTGGGGTACGGCGGACGGCGTCGTCCACGCTTTAGAGGAGAATCCGTGGGTCGATAATAGTTTCGAGTGGTTGCTGACCATTATGGGTCCCCCGTCGCGTACCAAATGAGCATTCCTTCTCGTAATTGGAGCACAGGGGGATACACTGTACCAACGAATAGCTCAGGGGAGGAACCGTCGAGCTCGAGGGATAGACAGGGAGGAAAAGGGATCCCAAAGCACTCTTGGTCCGTCTGAGTGCTGACGGAGGATGAGGATAGCCCGTTGAGGAGACAGGAAACACTAGGTTCTCTCGGACCTCGGCAGAACCGTCTCCGCGCTTCGGCGAACGGATGACCATTGTCGTCTGGGGGGGTTAACGCGTCTTTCATGAGAGCACTGCGCAATGACGGAGATTCCGCTGTGCATAAGTGCATGGTCGGAAGTTACACGTGGATTTCGGAGTAACTGGAGTTTGTGAGACCGAGTTAATGCTGAGCATACTGCCTCTATTGTGTACAGAATAACGTCTGGCTTATCACGTCTCGCAGAATAATTACAAAACGTCAATTTAAGGATTTGGTTGTTGCATGTAAATCAATTTCTACGCGCAAATTCGGTACGTTATTGCATGTAAAAGAATATTAATTTACATATTACGAAATGTTACGAAACATTGATAAAAAATATTTTGTTATAAAAATGTAAAATTAAATAAAAATTTAGAAATATATTCATCGATATAGAATAACGAGTAATAGTAACGAGTTATACACATAATGAAAAATGATCGTGTTACAACAATCATATCTTCATATAAATATCATATTGCGCAATAAATATTAGCAAAGAATTTAGCGAGTTTATATCTTGTACATCGCAAATATTTAAAGCAAATTTCATCGCTGACAAAGAACGATGGGTAATAATCGTTGAACAGGAAATCTTCGAGCAGCGAGCAAATGGATTCACGCCATTCGTTTGCCGGTCGTGCTAACGAGACGTGCGAAAGTAAAACGAGGTAGCGACGATCGTTCGAAGGCATTAGTCAAAGAAAAGGTGCGTTGATGCGTTGGTGTCGTCATGCGATGGCGGCAGGCAGGCTTGCAAACAAAAAAGGTGAGTAAAGAGCAAAGAGCACCCGAGACTGCGTGTACAAGCTACATAATGGGCTCCATCTTCAAGACGTACGCACGCACACGGTCCTCTATATGTCTACCATAGAGAATGTCTCTCTGAAGTTCTAGGCTGAAAATTTTATGCACGGCAGTAGAAGCCCTACTCCCATCCATGTATAATGTACAATGACGAAGCACTATAGTTCCTTCATAATATGCTATTTTCTAGATTGATGGACGAATCTTGCTGTTGTCCTTGACTTTGAGGCTTTCGCTTGTACAAATTGAGCAAGACTGTCAGTATATGTATAAGATGATGTAACTCTCTCTTATAATATATTTCATTGATAGTTGTTTATATTTAAAATGATGAAATAATAGAATTATATATATAGGAACCTACTGCTTTGAAAAAAGAAAATGATGAACGTCGAGTTAATCAGGATAATAAAAACTAACAATCAACGATAACTGAAAATTTATAATTTAAAAATCATCATAAATAAGAAATGCATGCTCATACATGAAAAAAAGAAGTTTTCCAAATATCTTGATATAATCTCCCTACAAAATCGTAAAAAAATCAAGGACTTTGCCAAGGATTTTGCTCGTTTTTACGACGAATATTCGCATCTATCCAACTGTCCAGAGGGAGTGGTAGCAGCATGACCAATTAGAACGATGGGTCCATGGTCTCAGAAGAAAACGATGAGTTAAGACCTTGACGTTGCAAAGAGGAAGGTGTTGAAGGTGAGGAAAGTGAGCTTATGGAAGCATGGACTAGGACTTACAGGGAATAATGTGCCGAGTTAAATGTATACGTGTCGGCATAGCAAAGTTCCATCGTTTGCGGGACCTCACACGCCGCCGTGGCTGAGATCCGAGGAGGATCGAGCGGGTCCAGACGATCGTAACTCACGCGAGGAGTGGATCGTTTTGCAGAAACAAACAACGTGACTGTGTTCGCTGTTCGGCGACAAGCGTTCCATTGTCGCCAAGAGGGAGGGAAACGGGTTTTGTTTGATCTGTGCCAGTCTTCGCGAACGTGTCTTTTAGCTGACCGCGAACATTAGCTGTCCGTCACACCTCTTTAGAGTCCTGCAAACCGTATTTCGTTACTTAATAACTATTTAAGAGTAGTCCTTTCACCCTAAAAACCGCCCTTGTCATTGGGTCTTTACTAAAAAATTTGCATTTAATATGCGTGATATTTTATAGAAACAGAACTTGTAATTTTTAGATTGATTAAACACAGATTTTTATATAGTAATATGTAAATAATATTTTCGAAAAACAAATTATACGATTTATAGTATGTGTTTATTTTTACAATTTTTGAGACAAGAAAATGGAATAATTTTTTTGCATATTAAAAAGGAATATTTGCATATTTAATATATGAGAGAAATAGAAAGAAAACAATAACTGTGATAATAATAATTGTGAAACAATTTCGTGATTCATAATCAGTAATTATTACAAAAAATAGAACTATGTATATCGTATATATTTGTACTTGAAAAATAAAATTATAATCACGACGAAAGAAAGGTCCGAACCTGGCACTGATATGCCAGAAAAGGCGATAGAAGGAAGACATTCTTAGCGAACTTCTTCGAGTAACCCTTCGAAGAATCCGACGGTACGTGATTTACTTTGACTCGCGACGATCTTTTAATCCTGATTTACGATCGTTGATGAAGCGGAAACGCCGATCGAGTGGAGGCCGTAATTTCAGTGGTCACCAGATGTCTTGGGCAACAGTGAAAAGCTCGTTCCACCGCGCGTTTACGCATCCGCAGCCGCAGCACGTGCGCATATGTACATTCACGCGCCGCCTGTCTCCTACACGAATGTAGATGCTGAAGGTGGGACCGTAGATGTACGCGTAACGACGTCGTTAACGGCGGGGGGGCCC
>NW_017300158.1:279858-302978 GCF_001594075.2 Trachymyrmex cornetzi
CGACTCGGGGCTTGAAGATGGCATCGTATCCGACCGGAAAATACGAACTCATACATCACGTCGCGATATATTGAAAGAGCTGCTGGAGCTACATTTCAGTTGCGAACGATCAGTTGCGAACATTTATAACCTTTGGTCTATTGTGTATGACGCTCGAGGCCGACTAAACGGGAGCTAATTCTGCGCGAACTTCGTTCCTTTCATAAGAGCCTGAGTTGCTCGAAGCACGTTCACCCTTTGTCGATCGTTTCTAAAAGCAAGGCATTTCCGTTCTATGAAAATTGAACGATCAATTTTGATAATCAATTAATATAGTACCTCATAAATGTTCTAATGTTTTTTAAACTTACTTAGATATTATCTCATAAAAGTAATAAAAATTCGATTCAACGAAAATACCAGAAAAAGTTATAGACGACGGCAAGTTTTAATGACAAAGTATTTAGTGTTTTATAGCAAATTTGCATTACGTTTAGTCAGGAAATGTAGCGTGCAGGAAATGAGATATTCAAGAAAGACTCAAAGATCGATTTAGTTACCCAGAAACTTGTGTTCAACATTTAACTTGAATGAAATCATTAACAAGAAAGCTTGAGCGGAAAACTTAAGCTAAAGATTAAACTCGTATACATATATCTCTTTACTATGAAATATTTTCTTTCCTAATACAAACTTTGAGTATCGCATATTCATTTCGCATATTCTGTAAGATTAATATTAAAAAATGCAATTTTCTTTATTGACTTTTCAAAACCAATTAAGGTAATTTTTCTCTTTTATGTAACGAGAGCGAGTTTACTATGTTTAATTCAATTAGATATAATTAAATGAGAAATGTGAACATATAATAAGCCGTATCCATTACGAAAGATCACTTAATTTTATCGAGTCCGTATAATTTTACTCGCGGTAGAAATGTTATCTGTCAAGTAGCACTACATTAGTAATAATTATTCTTACTTGCAAAATAAAGTAAACGATCATTATTTTGTATATTTAAAAAGTTATACGTAACATTTGTAACTATTAATGAAAGGCTTATAACCGCGTATTTGTCACAGACGTCGTCGGAATTAAACTAGCGGCACTGTTTGCCAGGTAGATCGTATTTAATTGGCCCAATCGATAGAAACTGGTCCGATGTCTAAGTCGACCTGAATCAGCTCAGTATTAATATAGAACTTTGTTCTACGAGACAAGATTAATTAAAGTTGCAGAATACCGATAACCGACTTAAGTCACATGTACATGCATAAGTCTAGGAAGGATCAATTGAAGTTTCAATAAGTTTTGCAGAAATAATATATCATTAAAATATATATATATTTAAAACACATTATATCATTTAAATCGCGTTAATAATTAAACGAATTTGCGAGATTGGAATTAATTTTAAATATCTCTAGAAAATAATATGGAAAAAGATGCATACATTTATAATCTTATTTAAAACTACGATATAAATCCATCATTTGTACACGTGTATGAAATTGCATGCGAATCTCTGGCGCGGCTTTAAAAGAACATTCCAGTTTATTGTTTTTAACATTGCTCAACACACTTTTATAGAATTGAATAGAAATTACTGTTAAATTACTTCGTTTATCGCAATATGATAGATTTCAATTGAGAAAAAAGATTTTCAAGGTAGAATATTTGATCTTTTTCATCGATCGAAACAGATTTAAGCGGCGAAGAAAGAAATCGCATTAGCCTCACCAACGATTGAAACAATTGCCATCAAACAAACGATCCTCTTCCTTGGTTTCACCACAACTAATCGCCTCGAAAACATTTAAATCTGCCTTTTACGTAGCTCTCTCATTAGTGCGACGGCTCCTCTTTCGTAATACTCTAATATAAACTCTTTGTTTATAATTCGCGCGCGTGGAAACGTTAATTGATCCAAATTCTCATCAAATCGCCGAACCGTTTATACCAATGCACACATTGTGCGAAGCATAGGTTAACCAAAACTGGGCGTCGGGAACGACACCCAGATGTGGGATGCTGCGATGCTCGATTCGCAAACGCGAACAAACGCGCGCGCGTGGATATCCGCCGGGTTTATATTATGCTCCCACTTGGAGACGAGGTGTACGTCGCAGCTGGCTTCAAAGTGACTTCGAAATTAATTATTACCATAACTTCGCATACCCGCGCGTCCCACGTACGATCTCGCAGAGCACGCGCGAAAAGAGACAAGCGCCTCGTTTCAAAGCGACCGACTCATTAGCTGACGAGCGTCGTTCTCTCTGCGTATTCTCTGACACCTAAAGATCTCCGACGTTTTGCGTTCCTCGCTATGTCACGATGATCAAGTAGCGAAATCGCAACGTCATTAAAGATCATAATTTCTCTGATTCGTTAGTGCCTTTATACTATATGTGATACTGTAAAGAAAAAACGTAAAATTTTTAAGCGTTACCTACATATATATAAACAATTTAATATTTGCGCTGAAAACAATTGAAATATTATAGCACACTAAAATTATCAACTTAATTATTTTTTTTATGATACTACAGCTCTGCGTTCCGTTATTTACCGCGAATATTGAAATTCTATAGAGAGTATACGTTAATTATAAATTTTCATTACTCGCAGTAAATAACGAAACGCAGCCTAAACTGGATCAAGAGAATCACCAATTTTTACATAGGGTAAACTCGGGTATGATGGCCATAGTTTTTTAAAATGCAAAAAACATACATTTATTCTTGTTACTTTTTAACAATATTTGGGATATTACTTTCATTGAAGCTTAAAGTAACAAATACTATCGAAATTAAGGAGAAAATACTTAACACAACTTTAATTTTATCAAAATATTACAAAATATGCATTGGCCATCTTATCTGATTTTTAGGGAAAAGATGACCATGATATTAAACACTTTGCAATTTACGTACTTTTATTGTGTATGTAATGTTGATTAGGGCAGCTTGACTGTAATTTATTAGACATTATAATAGTTTTTAGCAGACACGTGCAAAACTTTGCAGATAGTCGAAAGAAAAAATATTAGATAATATTTATAATATTGTTATTTTGAACAGTGTATTCATATAAACTACTGTAAATATTAATTATCTTTAAGAATGACTATAAAAATGCATTATTTATCAATTGTTGGAGAAATTATGGCCCTATGGCCATCTTTTCCGTATGGCCATAATACCCTAGTTTACCCTACATTTTCCAAGTAAAAAGGTTGAGAGGATTCTAAATTTATTATTATTTATTATAGTCTAAATATAAACTCAGATTTATCGCAGCTGCAAAGATGTTTGATATACCGCGCTTAATGAACCTGTTGCATGGCATCGTATTTTGTATTCTCAATACTTTTTCGCTGTAATAATGCGATTATCTAACGAGCAAACTGCGTGTACATATGCGATTTCGTCCGCGCAGTTTCCACTAGATTACATGCTATTTCGTTGCATAGACTCGTCAGAGACGAGACACAACAATAACTCGATATCATCGCTAATGTCTCGACTAATGCGTCGACGGCTCCGGCGATTCTTTGTCGCCAACGTTTAATATCTTGAAATGTCGTATCATGAAAAAACTTGAGCGTCGTCCCAGATAACGCGCGAGTATTCATGTGACGTATATTTTGGATATCATAAAAATATAAATCACAAAATGTGAACTGGCAATATTAGGTCAAAATCTTATGAAAATCTAATAAAACTTGTGAAATTTATCAATCTTGTTTTTGCCATTTTATTTTTGGAAAAATTTTTTTACCCTAAAAGAAGAAGATGTAATATGGAAAGAACGATTTTATTGAAGTATCTACAATTTTATTTAAGTGTAGATCTGAAAATAATATTTTGTTAAACCATCAAAATAATTATATAACAAACTCAAGCATGATGAGCAATACTGCAGAAAGTTTAGACATTTAAATCAGCTTTACATAATTATTTTGATATTTCAACAAAATTATTTTCAGATTTGTGTCTAGCTAAATTTTTAGATACTTCAATAAAACTTTTCTTTTTATGAAGATATATTTAACATATTTCAATTGTTTGCTTTTTTTAATCATATAATGTTTTCTACACGGAAAAACTTTTTGCTAAAGTATCTAAAATATTATCTAGATATAGTCCTGAAAATGTTTGGATCATCAAAATAATTACGTAGGATGTTTAAACTGGCTGCTTAAATGTTAAAATTTTTTGCAGCATTGTCATCACATTTAAGCGATTTACATAATTATTTTGATACTCCAACAAAATTATTTTCAGATTTATATCTAACTAAATTTTTACACACCAGCAAAAATCCATTCTTTCCATGTACCACTATTTAAACTATGTGGCTATGTTAGTTCGTCTCATCATTTTTGTTCATTATAAAGAAAGATAAACAGACGTTCAATATGGTCATCATTAGATGCCTATCAACATCATTAAGAAACACCGTAGTGTATGACTATTGTATAGTTTCACTTCCTGCTTGCGAAATGATGCCTCATTCATATTTACTAGCTTAACTGTCTGATGCATTATCATAGGATTTCGCCGAGATTGTGCAAAAAAGTTTACGTCGCGCGGGCGAGACTTTCCCTCATTGCCCGTCCCACATGAATAGCGAGATGTTAATTACATTGGCCGATTTAATGTTCGCAGTTAAGGTGTAATAAAGTCGGTCGTGAAGAATTGGGAAATAAATTCCTGCCCGCCGACACGCGCGGAGGCGGCATTCAGTGGATTTACGTAAAGTATGGAAATAACTCGTAACATAAACTCGATGATGTACAGCCGGAGAACCGTATAAGCGGCGCGAGGGAGCCTCTTCCTCTTTAAGACGACGCTGTTGATTTAAGGACACAAACAAAATTGCACGTTTTTATGGAACACAAAGCAAAGGTTCTCTCAAAGCGATCCCGACACGCAATTTCGTGCTTTTCTCAGACGAGTTAAGTGTCGATGTAATTTCGAGCATATGTGTCTGTTCTGATGAATATATCAACTATTTCAAGACTAAATACATTTGCAATAATACAATTATAAACAGCATCGTTTCATATTGATACTTCATGTTCTATGAAAAATATCCGCTTTTCGAAACTCATCAATGCACAGAAAAATTTTGTTAATTAAAACTTTAGCTTAGAGATCAGAAAATAATTTTGTTGGATCATCAAAATAATTATGTAGGACGTTTAAACTTGATGATAAGTTACAAAAAGTTTTTGACATTCTAACAACCAATTAAGCATCTTATATATTTATTTTGATATTTCAACAAAATTATTTCCAGATCTATTATCTAGCTAAATATTTAGATACTTAACAAAACAATTTTTTTCATGTGTTACATACTTTAGAGTTGCATCTATTTTCTCCTTTTTCCTTCAGTGATTTAGGTGCCGAAACTTTACAAGACAAAAGGCACCGTTATAAACGTTCGATTCATATACGATTTCTCCCTTTTCTTTGATGATTATTCTATGCTACTATCCCTTAGTCGAGTGACGTTTTGCCTACCGGAACACAGTTCCGTACGTCAAATGCGCTGAATGTGCGCGACGATGCGTTACGATCTCGTTCTGTTAATCACAGCAATTAAAAAATAATCACCCATAACGCGCTGGTAGCAATTAGAACCCCATATCCCGTATATCGGTTCTTCTTCTCGTTCTTCCGTGCGGGATCACCGCCATGCTACCAAATCCCCATATTTTTCCCTCCTCGCTTCTCCTTGCACGCATAAACTCATCGGCTTTCTTCTTGCCCTTTTCCCCCTGTTTTTTCGTTCTTGTTTCTGCTCCTCATGCCAACTACCATTTCCGACTGTTTTCGCGCGCGCGCTCTTCCGCAAACGTCGCCATTTCGTCGTTTCGACTGCCGTTTCGACCCTCTCTTTGTTCCATTCTCTTACGGAGTCGCGAGCAAACTAATTATAAAAATGTTGGCCCGAGAACCCTCGTGAAATAAACAGCTCCTGGCGTTAAGCACATTTTCGACGAAAACGAGAAGAGGTCCGGTCGAAAGAATATCATTCCCCCGCACACTCTTTCTCATGTAAATCATTTTTGCGCGGTATATTCGACTTCGTCGACGAGCTCGTTTAAAGCCGACGGCATCGTAATATTTCTTCGTCTCTCTCTTCCTGTCTTTCGGAGCTAATTAGGAACGCACCTAATAATACCTATTTAAGTCAAACACAGAATAATGAGCTTGGATACGCTACAAGAAATTATTAGATAGTGCTGTATTTAAATGCTTCATCTCATGCGTTTGAAAACAGAAAATCGTAATGTCTAGTAACATTAATAATGATTAATGTTAAACAATATCAATACTTAATTAGGCAGTTTTAATAATATCATTATGAATACCATTTCTTATTAATATTAATAGCATTTTAGTGTTAAATTAATTAACCGATTATCCTCACGTCGCGTACATCATCGAGGTGTTTTCTAAAAATAAATGACATTGACGATTTGAGAAAAACGATTTCCTATTCGAATTCGAGAATGAGAGAAAATTAAATAGTACTATGGACAAATGTGTGTCTGCTAAAATAATCAACGCTTAGATGATAACTTAAGGTGATTTCTAAAATAGATGGGAGTAATATTTTTTTTCACGATGTAGACCTTCCTCTTCTCTGAGAGGGTCAGCACCATTAATTATAAAACGGTATTCGGCGCAATGAGATTTATGCTCGCCATGGGTGACGGGCAATATAGTACCTATATTACACGAGGATAAACGAGGATGGGTTACGGGTTCATTTTCTCGTATCGTATGGCTTAAGTTATAGGGTACGCCATGTGCGTAATTTATATCCACGAAAGAACGCATTCTCGTGTACGTACACCGCGAAAAAAGTAATGTCATAACGATACGTCTGTATTCAGAAGTCTATATGATAGCGATAGCAAACGATCCGTAGCCATCAAATCATGGATTTTGTTCTCTCTATTGTCGAAACGTGATAACGTCTAGTTATTGCTAGGAAATTCAATGCCAAAATAGTAATGCATCGTTATTATTGCCCTGTTTCAACCATGAATAGCATAATTATCGCCTAAAGCGAGAATTTGATGATTCGATATCAAATGAAAGTGCAAATGCAACATAAAATCACGCAAACAAAGGTAAAAAATCAATATAAAATCAAGAAACAATGCTATCTTAATAGGCTTGAAGAGTTCGTGACGTCATTAGCTAAACGCTAAACTGAAGACTGACGTGGTATCGCGCGGCATGACGGTCCTTTAAACACGAGATGGCCTTTAAATTTTCAGCAACAGAGGCGCAACATAAGCTTAAACCCCATTTGAAACCGAATACCCCGCTTATTTGTCCCGACGGAATACAGTACGCTGTTACCACGGCATAATGTTGCTGGAAAACCCGTTCTCTCTCAAGAACAGTCCTCTACTTGCGGAAAACTTATTATAAATTAGATGTTTACATCGTGTTTATATATATATATATATATATATATAAGCAGTATCTTTATAAATATAATAAAGTAAAATTTTTATTGCTTTGCAATCTTTATAATTTTTCAGAGTCTCACAAATTTTTTATATTGTTTACTTAGTAATATGAATTATTTATGATACATTATATGGAAACAAAGACTATATAAATAAGTATATTAATTTACATGAAAATTTTCCTCGAGGTAAGAAAATTTCTTAAGAGGTAAAAAGAGGGAAATAAAAAAAATTGACTTCAAGATTATTTGCACGCAGTAATATTGTGGAGACAGACAAATTCGTGCGACGCGTGCGGCAATCAATCCTCGTTTTAATACACGAAGTCGAGAATCCGAAACTCATTTGAAGCGCGGTGTGATTTACGAGTTCCGTGCTGTCTTCTGCATTGCCCTACAGCCTTTTTCTCGCCGATCATGCGTAAGAATGAGCATCGGTAACGACCTAATAAATGCTTACACGTGCCAACACAATGCACCTACGCTTAGAGGAACGCCAACGAGAAGCCTGCCAAAAAGCTGCTGCTGCTGCTCTCTACTCCGACCTCGTTACACGCCTAATTAACGCGACAAATTACCCGGCGAGAAATAGACGTATGTACGGTTAAAGCATTCAACGTAACGCCCTTTTCCCAAAAGACAGCACAACGTTTGACGAAAGGGCGCCAGTGTACCCGCTCGTTCGCTCGCGCATCTCCACGAAGAAGTCTCGTGACATTCTTGTCTTAAAATAAGCCGCAACAACGAATATAGTGAACAGCAAAAGCGAAAGTCATTAAGAGTTTTAGGAATGGAATGCAATTTAGCGTGGAATTCTTAGACGAGTTTAAATTGGGTTTCTTGCGTTAATAGCAAGAGTGATAATGTATGTATGCCACGTCTGGTTTATCGATCGTGTCTAGCATTTGCACAATGAATTTAAAATGTTTCTATTTGAGACAAAGCATATGTAGACACGTAAATGCACAATGTCGTTTGCAATGTTAAAGCTTTGAATTGGAAAGCGTAAAGATAAAAATATTTGATGTTTAGATTGCAACTTAAAAAGGATGATTGTATGTTTCTTCAAATAAGTTTGCTTTCAAAGTGTGTTCATCTTTTTGGAGTTTATATGACAGCAGACAGAAAATTTGATTACATAATATTTGTTGACGAGGTAAATTTGACCTCTGCATTCGCGACAGAAACATAATAATTTTCAATTCAAGATGTTACTGACGAATTCTCTTTCTACACTTCTACGTCCTAAATTCAGACTGTAATCTGCTAAAAGATCCAAGAAAGTGACGAATATTTCTGTCCAAATTTAGGATCCCCGTCACTTCATCGTACATATTTACAGACCTTTACAGCAAACTTGCTAATAGTCTCCCTTGGAAATAGTAGTCGAGATGGCAAAATGCGCGCTCACAGTTATATCATCGTCGAAATATCCTTTGACTCACAACAAGAACTATGAAGCTAAATTAATACCATTAACCTCGTATACGAGTAACCCAATTTATACCGTTGTTGCATTTCCTTTGAAATATCGGACGTGCAAATATTTAGGCAGAAATTAGGTAATAGGTATGTCGTATATTGTTGTGTCATATTATTATACAACAATTTGAAATATTAGCTTTTATCTCTCATATAAGCGTAGAATATACATATATATATTATATTCTGTGTATAAATTCAAGCTTAATATAATTTGCGTATATTTCATGTAACAAAAATCAAACAATTAAATAATTTTCCTCCATGACGAAATAATCCGATTTAAAATATAACATATGAGATATATATTTTCGATGACAGCACTGTTCACCCATTTTTCGTCCAATTTTTAATTGTTTGTGCACTAACAAATAGTTATGTTAATTGTAACGAATTATTATGTTAATTAAAGTTAGCGAAATTTTAGTCGTACTAGTATAGTAGTAATGTGTTCTCATCTAAAATTACATACCAAATATACGTATTCACAACGAAAGTATATTTTCCTCAAAAAGCACGTATGACGAGCACAAAATAATGTATTAGAGCACTCATCAATACTTTAATTTGCCCTGACTCAAAAATTTTATAATACAATAGACTCTTGTTCCGTTGCGTGAAATTAAATGAAAATGTTCACATAATTTCCATACGTTTTTATCAGCGATATTATTATGTACAATGATAATTATAATATTTTATGTAATGCAACACATATGTAAATAATTCTGAAAATATAATCCTATTAAGCTGCTCTAAACTTTATTTACTTCAATATATGCATAATTATTTTTACTTATAACAAAATTACATATAAAAACCGATAATTCTTGTCATATCATATGCTGATCCTTCATCAATAATAAAGAAATATACTTTCATCAATAGAAACTGTTTTTTTTTTTAAGGGAAATATCATATTTATATCAAAGTATGAACAATATGTTAGTTAATATTATAAAACAAGAAGGGTAAAAATTCTTGTTTTGCACATAATTCGCGCGGAGGTTATTTAACACTCAATAAAAAAACCAGACGGAAGTTCTAACTCAGTTTTTCAAACTCTTATCGCGACACGAGAAATTCATATTCATCGGTGGGCTCCGTCGTCGTAAAACATGACTTTTACGAGGTGCAAAGGCAAAACTTTTAAATCACGTTGCGAATCCGCAACGTATTCACGCAAACCATCATTTTTTTAACGAAAACATTAGATTACACAGTGGTTAATCGTGTAGCTGAGAGTTGTTGGAAACGCCCACTTACATCGTAGATAAATGCAGAGATTGAGGAGGATCGGGAGCAGCTGCAGTCGTGCAAAACTTTGTGTCCCAACCTTATTATGACTCCTCTTAACGAATTTAGCTGTCAAGCCTTAACTTGACGTTTGAGTTTCGCCGTCGACAGGGAAAATCAGACCGATGTGGCAAGCAGCATTCGAAAATGATGTAGACTATCCCAGCATAAACCTCGATTTGTGTGCCGACGTATGTCATTTATGCTCGTGTTGTTCTTGCTTTTGCAGAAATGCCAATGTTCGACAAGCGATGGACGTGAGCGAACAAGCTAATTGCATTATGTGCAATATTTCCTTCTGTCAACTCTGAAATGCTATCGTATAGTATTACCGTCAATATTAACATAAGGTAGCATGAATTTTCTAACATGTTAAAAATTCGATGTTATTTCAGTAAGTCTATTTTCGATGCTAAAGATATGAGAAAACCTAACCTACATCAATAATATATCAAGTTTCTATTCTAATGAATAAAAACAGTGACGTAAAATTTTTTAATTATGACTAATAAAAAAATAAATAGATATAAAAAAACATAATTTTGTATCGATTTATCGGTGTTTGATCAACCGTAAAAAGTTTTTAAATGCGGTCTCTTAATGATAGCTTTTAGATCACACCTTAAAATATTTAAGCACTACGAACTTTTTCGCACGTTCCATGCATTCCCATCCCCCATGGTCATCGAACGTGTCGATTCAGCAGAATCCATTCGCGCTTTCGAAGCCTTCCCATTCATATCCGTACGCCGCGGCATCGCAAAGCTTTGCCGGTCTCATCCAGGCAGCCATTTCAATTATTTCGACGCGTCTCGTGGATTTTGTTGTTAAACGACGAGCCATGTCTGCCGTATGAGCTCGATAACCCGACGTTACGATATGTTGGCAACGCGTATCACCATCGCCTTCACAAACCGCTTTACGGGCCAATGTCGACGAGCGCAGGGCGATAAATCTCGCCTCCGTTTCGGGAGGAGAACGCTTCAAATCGAAAGCAATTACCCACCGTTTCTCTCTCGTATCCGGTAAATCGGCGTGCAGGTGGCGCATGTCAGCCGCGTCAGGAGAAACAGGGCCTTTTAACGGTCCGGTCTCAAGTAATAAACTTAATCGCGGCCGCATTGTGCGGAGGGCAATTCCAACCGCGCTGCAGGAGCGCATGAGGAACGGGAAGGATCGGAGGAGTCTCGTCGTGACCGGAGACTTCCTCGATACACAACAACCCATCTCGATGTGGCTGCTGCCCGTAAAACCGGCTTCGTGCTGCGAGGTATTGGTCGTGTCGGAGAATCACGAAGACTCGATGAATACGCTGGATAAACGTTATCGAGTCGGAGAAAAGGGGTAGCTGCACATCCGATATCGTCATGGCTGCGAATAGACAAGAGTCTAGTGAGCCATCGGATTCGTCACGATCTTACCGAGCAGTTACCGTAAAAGGAAAAACTAAATGCGGTGTATTGCTCGTACGAGAGTTTCGCGTTTCGCGCGGGTGCGATAAAGTCGTTTGCATTATAACGTATGGTGGTATGAATGCATGAATAATATTTGTTATCTTAGAACTCTTGGGCTGCACATAAAGCGGATTATTCGAATTTTAAGCGTGTGGCAAAAATTGAATATCACTATTATATTGCTATTATTATACTATCTTACTATTATAAATAATGCATTAAATGCAAATATTACGGTTGAATAAATAAACTATTACACAAAAGAAAATTGTATAATTTTGTATAAAGAGGTAAAGATTTTTTGAATTAAAGATATTTTGTTTCCTTTTGTTCATTAAAAATGTAGAACAATTGGTAGAAATATTATAATACAAATGTATTATGTAATAATATACATTAATGAATGATAAATTCTGTATTTTAAAATTAAAATATAATATAAATGAGATAAATTTTTATGAGGATAAAAAACGTACGAAGTAAGAGAATTTTTTTAAATCAAATTCATTGAAAAAGAGGAACTTCCATTTTCAACAGAAACGATGAGAGTTCAACAGAAATCTCATTTAAAAATAGATATAGTCAAGAAATTAAATTCGAGCAATTCGTATCATTATGGGCAATGGTGTGCGCATTACACGAAAGCTTTAAAGTTTCGTCGATATTTCATCAAGCCCTGTAATTAACCGGTAAGCACGCAGAAGTTTTTCAGCAGAGTTCGCGTTGTCGAGAACAAAACTGAATTCTAAGTTAATTAGTTCTCCGCCATTTACGTAAGTGCCGGCTGGGTAATTGTTTGCTTTCATTTCTTTCCCGACTCGTCGGCCTACCGCAGGGGTTTTTCTCCGGATAATCGGCCTGGTTTCCGGAAAAATCCGACACGGCCAACACGACAGTCTATAAATCGCGAAGCCACCACGAGCATCGAATATTGACAACACGGACTCGCCGCTATTTCCCGTGTTTTCCACGAAAACGCACAAAATCGCACGTTTCGCTTACGTGTTCAAAAGCAGCGGACACAATATCTTCGACGGCGCTAAATCATCTCACGGCGTTGTTCGGATTAAATGGCATAGAAGTGTTGCATATGAAATTCGCGCAGTGCATCATCTTCTTTGATGCGCCCCTAACCCGCACCACGTTATTTACAATTTCCTCCTGACACCCTTCGTGCGCGTGTACGTACATTTTACCCCACGAAATCAGTGCGTGTTCTTGCAAAATGCGAGCTAGAGAGAACCGAATATATTTCAAATGGGAATGGAAATCGTTACAGTTAAATCCAATGTCGATAAATGCGATAAATTTCAGAAAATGGATTATGTCAAAGTTACATACCTATACGATTTGTACAAAGTGTCTTATACAAATCGGGATATAAATCAATTACAATAAAATTTCCTATAACAGCATCAAATTCCGTTTTGTCTTACCTAATTAATTAATATTAATCAATAAAGTTAATTCTTTATCTGAAAGATATTTGAATAAAATATTTATACGATTTCCTCATTTTCAAAAATATAGAAATTGAAGAATATAAATATAAGCAGTATTTTTTAACCCTTACCGTACCATGTATTAGGTGTTAAACTTAATTCCTGCCGTTTTTCGTCTCCAAAATTGATTTGTTTCGAAGGGAAATATCTTAATCAAAGTAGTATTAATAAATTAATTAGTAATAAAGTAGAAAATGGAGGAAATTACTTTGATTAGGTATTCATTCATCTTCCCTTCGAAACAAATCAATTTTGGAGACGAAAAACGGCAGGAATTAAGTTTAACACCTAATACAATTATGTGGTAATCCATACTATCAAGGATCACTAGAATCTCTTCGTTTCTTTCACCTCTTCAAAATAATTGAAAAAATCCCTAAAAATTCACCAACATTCTTTCAACTTTCTAGAATAAATATTAACTCTTTATTTTGGAAAATAATAAAATGTAGTATAATTTATAATTACCGAAAGACTCAAAGAAACTTGCACGAACAGGAATCGCTCGGTCACTAGTTACCCATATTAGTATGGTAAGGGTTAAGTATTAAATCAACTTTCGATTTAAGATTTTAATTTACAAATTAATTATTGATAAAAATTATTAATGTCATTGAAAATAAATAGAATAATTACTTTCAGTTATAATATCACACTTTTCTTGAAAAAGATATCTTAAAATTATTTAATCTACAGAGAAAATATTCATACTTCAATTTTAATTCGACCACCATATTATTTTAATCTTTCAAACATGGAATTAAAAATCGCTCGTTAAAGTGTTTTCACAGATTCCGGTGGAAATTATGCTGACGATGCCAAACCTCATTTGCGAACAGAATTGCCCGAGGTGTTCCTTGGGCCACTCTGATTTTCCAGACAAACTGGCATCACGTCCATTATCGCTCCAGATTGCGATCGTGAACAGCTTCTCATCATCGATCGTCGAAAACGCAATGGCAATATGCGTTTCTAATTACACATCATTTTAGGCTACAAAATTAGCTTATTGCCGAGATATAAAAACAACGATTATCGATGTGACGTCGATTATCGTCCCTATCATCGATCGCCGAAACGCTTCTCTCCCTCCTCAACATTCTGACGTTCGAGAAGATGCCGCGTCATTTCGGGCTGCGATATCGACGCGACGAAAACGCTCGTCGATGTCAGGATACCTGACGTTTTATCTGGTGCGTACCAACGGCGGGGTAGATATTTTTTTTTCTCTCGTTCTCGTTGCCAAAAGGTCGTCCCGCTATAAGAGATGGTAATTTTCCCGAGGAAATGATATCCCGAATGAGTGAAGCGCCGTTACCGATAAGACGTAAATACCGTGTCTCCCGTTGCTGCTCCCGGAGATACCCGACACAGAAGAATCTACCGTCGAGGTGTGTATATCTCGCCGGCGAGACGTAATAGACAGACAGCGCGGTCCAGACTTTAATAGACCGCGGATGCGTTTTATTTCTCCCCCCTCGTGTTTTTTTTTCCCTCTCGGTATCTTCGCACTGCTCGGTCTCGTTCCATTATTTCTCAACTCCAACCACAGCTTTTTCGTATGGCTTTTCTCCCGTATGTCTCACTGTCGCTTCCGTTATATCCTCTACCACTTTTTTTTCTCTCCTCCAACACGGTACGTCCCCGTCGCTTAGATTCGTAAAAGAAACAATAATGGTCTGCCGCGAGGAGAAACTGGTTTCGATTCTTCCTGTGTGTCGGCGAGGCATTCGATGGCATCCGCTTCATGCTCACGACGCGTCCGCGTCGCCACGTTAGGAAGGGGGATGGGGTGAATGGACGGAAAGAGAAGTCCTCGACCATCATAACTTAATCCGGGCTTACGACCAAATTCTTTAAGGATTGGTCGACCCTCCGATGCCTCCGTGTTCACGATCAATCTCTCGCGAAAGCGTCGCAAAATCTCTTTAATCCTCAACTTTAAGAGCATGATTGAGAATCGTGTTCGATGCTCTTTAAAAGTGAATCAATTTCGCGATGGCTGTAAGTCAGTATTAGTTACGGTTAGGAAGGAGACGTTCGACACAGCCGATTAACATCGGGCTTTTACGCGGTGAGATCAAAAACGCGTTATCACGGCATTCGTATTATACATGACACATCGACCAAAAGTGCGTTGTTCGTTAAAAGATTATTCCCATCGTGCAAAGATAGCAAGGCGCGATATGAAATGCGCGTATGGTAATGCGACGTGTGTACAGTGCAATTGAAAGAGCGCCATTTAGCATCTCTTCGTCAAGTAACGACATAATGACACAGCCAGGTGAATCCTATACCTCGTAAGAGATACATTAATAATCATTGAGCCGACTTTGAGAAGTCGACGAACGGATAATTCAATGTCAGTAGTAGGGGCACATATCAATCATACGTCACATTTTCTTTATCCTAATATTAGTACGCCTTTTTCAGGTAAATTTAATATCTCGCACTTTAGGACTCCCCTTACGTTTGACTGGTCCTCCGATCAATCACTTTCGATGATTCAGTTAATTGTGACACATCGACCGCTCGATGAATTGCCCGGCGACGGCCAGAGGCGGTAGGCGACGACCAAAAAGATCTCCAACGAAGCACCGTCACTTGTTTTGACAGACGCCAGAGATATACGAATGCATTTTGTTTGCTCATCTTTTCTTGGCCGACCCACTTCCCTTCGGTTCTCCATCATCGCGTTCCCTTCTTCTCGTCCTTGTCCGCTTTCGGTTCTTACCGTCTGCCTTCTCTCCGTCTTCCTTTCCTTTCGACCTTCTTCGATCCTCCAGCTCACCACCCTCCGCGTGCATACACTTATTTTCTTTCTCGCCATTGCCCGGCATAAATCTTCTTCGCGCTCGACGCCGAAGATTCGGCGCTCGCGTTTAGACTTTCAACGCGCGTTCGAGTGCACCGAGATCTTGTTGATTGAAGTTGTCCTGGTATCCGAAGAAAAGGGGAGATCGTGTCACCACCGTTTCATCAACAATTTTCGTTACTCGAATTTAATCGTGTTTACTTTTGTAGCATATGTAACATTTGTCCTATCGAGATAAGGCTGACGTAAAAAAAAAGCTTGCCTTCTTTACAATTTTCATCATTGATGCAAAAATATCAAATTTTAATAAATATTTGTTGGAATAGTTTTAAGTAAATAATTATTGTAAATATATCTTTATTTATTGGATGCAAAAACCATTAATTTAATTATCATTTTCTTTATTAAGTAAATATTTATTTACTGTAAAAGTAAACGTTTATTTAGTAGTATTCAAAGAAAAATGTATTAAAATTTAGTAAACCTTTTTTCAGTATAGTAAGCTGTTACAATTACAATTATCGCTGATATCAATATTATTTATTAAAAACCAACATGCATAAGTTATTCTGCTGGTGTATCCCATGAATACAATATCACTATTTCAGTCCTTGTTATGCAGCTGAAGTAGCGAGAAATGCATTCATAATCAGCAGCATTTCGGTGAATGCACGTACGTCCGTTGGTTCCACAATAAAGGCGCGATCGAGGTAATTGACACGGAATAAAAATCGAAGCAGTTGCACCGAGTCCGAATGTGCGGACCCTCTTAATTCCCAGGATGCGGTTATATACGAATTTCATATAGTATCGACTTCTGGAGTTGCACGATTGTCAACTTGACGAAATTCGCATGACGATCCCCCCAGGTGTGCTCGTCGTGACTCTCGGCACGATCCACGAGAATAATAAAAGGTTCTCAGGACCATGGAGCATGGAATGGAGCTTCGAGCTCTCGGCGGGCGGTCGGTATTGTCCGAAAAATGTGGATCGGGATCAGAGAAAGCGGGAAGCGGCGCAATATAAATGTTAATGCTACTGGACTTGAAAAGGCAAGGATGCGGATCGCGGGGCGAGAAGGAAGTTTTAAAACGGCACGTCGGAAAGAAACGAAGACGTTACGACTCGCGCTCTCTCGGATGCTGGCACGCTGGTATCCGCCCATCGGGAAAACCGCGAGGTAAGTACATGGAAATGTCTGTTATAGCGACGTTTTATTTTTCACCCCGATTCCATCGTCCGCCTTCTCCTTATATCCAGCGCAGAGTTTTAAGGGCAAACGAGAAGAGTGAAGCGAAGCCGTTCTTGAAATACGCTGTCACGCGTAGTGGTGGAATGCACGCACAAAAAGCAAAGCAAGAGTACCTCCGTGTAAGCTACATTTCTCTTTCTCCTCTCCTCCCTCCCCTCCGTCTCTCTACTCCGAGTGGGCTTGTAACGTGACGCTGTAATAAATTTTGGCGACCGAGGCAGCCGCAACAACGTTTTCGCCGCACTTGCGTAGCCGTTCTACAGAAAAAGAATTCCCCCGGCGCGGCGGGCCGCGTACGCCAAGCATTCTCCTTTACCTTTACATCTCTTCCTCATCCGGTCATTCCTTCATTCGAGGCCGCGCGGCACTTACGACCTTTTGAAGGTAACGTCCACCCCCGCGCCCTTTTCATTTGCATGCGCCACGTGATTCATGTTTCTCGAAGCGGACGCGCTGTTTCGCCTCCCGGGGCGTAGGACATGATCCAAAAGTCCAGGGGCGTGTTCCATGGTGAAAACGCGACATGTCGTGTACCGTTCTATTTACCGTGTGGTTTCTCGCTCCTATCTATTATTTACGTTTGCGATGTCTGTAGGCGTATCGTTGAGATTTCGGGCATTCGAAAAATTCGTCTAATGTATCTTGGAGAACGTCAAGAATTCCGAGCGGGATAGGCATGGAAATTAAGAGGGCAGGACTGTGCGAATGTGCGCTGAAGAGGCGAATCCTCTCCTGACGGCCGGATTGTTATATTAAACGAATACGCGAGAAGCTCGTGAGGAAATAAATGTCATTAGGACAATAAAACAAATTCTTTCTAAATCGTTTCATTTTCCGTGATATTATCTAAGATTAATCTAAAAATAATCTAAGAAATTTTTATGTGATATAATGATAAGATTTACTTTTCATTTTATAAAAAATATTTTTTCCTATTTATCAGGACAATTTTTTTTCATTTTGGTATAAACGTTGGAGCAACATTCGCGAAAAAAAATCGCGAAATTAATACCAACGATAAAAGCATTAAATACCTGTGAACGGAAATAATCTATTTAAAAAAATAAAATATTCCGTCATTAAGGATAACTTCGATTAGATCGTTCTACAACTCCACAAAACCAATCACTTTAGAGCCATCGGGTTGCCTTCAACAGGTTCTCCGATTGAAAATCCAAATCTACCGATCTCGGCGACGTCTCCGCTTGAATGTATGGAAGCCAACTGGAATTTCTATGGGCACATAATCCGCCGACAATGGGCGGCGTCTAAACGGAGATTTATCTATTGACAACGAAGACCCTATGCTTAGATCAACGTCGTTTGGGTAAATCGATCGTATAAAGTGCCTAAACCTTAATTCTGATTTATCGACAATCTAGCGCTGACTATGGCGAAAGTCTTCATCATCGGCGTAAATCGGTCGCAGTCGTATAGTCCAGCATTTATTAGCCCATTATTTTTAGGGTATAATCTCTCGTGATGACATTTAATCACGACTTAGAATCGCCACTGACCTTTGCGAATTGTGGAATCTCAGAAATGGTTTAATTAAAGCAATGATAAAATTCACCTAAAATATTATTGTAATGTTTATAGACGTCATAAAAAGAAACACTCATTTATTAAATTATAGATTTTAATTTTTTTAAGACAAGGAGATCAACTATATTTATAGAAAAATCTTTGTTTTGATGCTTCAACGTATTTTTTGTACATATATCTATAACATGACATTATATATATATGTTAAATATGTTACATACGTCATTTAGAATAAAATCAGCAACTTAATATGAATGTACTGTCTTTATATTTATTATGACTTATTATTTTCTGTTGATCCGACCTTTGTCAATTTTAACATCTCGTTAGACATATTCTTCACTCCAAATGAATTGAACGGAGTTCAAACAAATTTATATAAAATGTATTATAAAATGTGTTTAGTTGTGAGTATTAATATATTATCCAAAATTTCATGAGGAGATTTGGCGATCGTGTGGGTGAGTTACTCGTTACTTTATTGGTTGAATTTCAATATCTTATGTATATGAATTTAAACAGATAACACTTCAGTTTTGGCAACCAGCAAGTGAACTCTACATCGAACGTTCGCGAAGTTTAATTTGGTTTAGGAAAATTGCTGATGAAGATTCCAAAGAGAATCGAAACGTTCAAGATTCAAGATTTCAAATAAAGATGATATCAACATATCATATGGATCAACAAAATTATTTGTAAAAGATTTATTGCGCACCTTCGTTCGCGCTGACTCTCAGCTCAGATTTAGGTGTTTTAGCTCAGATTTAAGTGTTTTTGATATATTTATAGATATGCAAATATTATAATCTGTAACTTCTAAAGTAACAGGTTATATATTATTAAAATATATAAATGTATTTTTATATTAGAACAAAATCATTTTTAGTTAGTTTATAAAATTTTTTAATAATTATTTTAAAATAATTGAATGTAATCGATGTACTGCAACCGATTTAAGCTTAGTAATTATTAAAAACAATTATATTTTTCTCAAAGTTTTTTATCTTTTCTCTTTCTCTGCCTCCCTCGCCCTTAGTTGCATCAATTCACCACGAGAGTATAGTTATCCTTAAAGTTTCCCAGGATACCTAGATACAGGTTGTGAACTTGTAAAGCATTCCGCGGAACGGAAGACAGATGTGGAGTCTACCGCGGCAACCACCGAATTTTGGAAACGTGCCCGTGCATACGGGTACCAATGGATGCAGGGCGAATACAATATTCTACAAATTCGGGAATACCGATTGTCAATGCACGGTCACGTGCTACGTGTCTGCATCTACCTGCACATGTGATAATTAATTCAAAAACCTCCAAAACTTACTACAACCGCGATTACGCTTTGATAATTCCATATACGCGTAATCGGCTCGAAAAGAATCCACGCCATTGCTCAACGGGAATGCTATTATGTCGAAAGTAGAAAAGCAGGTCGTGAAGTATGAAAAAGATGTAGGAATTCCTTTTACGAATAATTCATTGTTTGATCTACGCGTCTTCTCGTCAAAGAAAGCTATTAACTTTTGCGTTTAAAATGAATCGATTCTTCCTTTATCAAATACTGCTATTAAAATATTTTTTTATAATTTTAGTTACAATTTAATACACACACACACATATAAATTATGCGAAACAAGAATTAATTAATGTTATTATAAAAAATTGATACTTTTATTGTTTGTCAAAAAATAATTAGATATGATTATATGAATAAAGAAAAAAAATAAAAAAAATTTTTAATAAAAGATAAACGACTTTGTAAAAGTTATATCAACGTTCTACATATTTTATAAATTAATTATTTATCAATAGTAATCTTTTTTGATATTTTGAAATTTTATGTTATATCAATAAATTACCAAGCCCATATGAATATTGCATTTTAAAAGCTACAATTTCATAAATGAAATATAATACTATATTACATGAAGAAGAGACGTAACGAGCACACTTGAATTATTTCAAGCGACAAGAGTTTGATTGTACCAGGCGTAGAGTATACAGATGGAATATATTGTTAGAAGTAGTATTATATATTTTCGTGCAACGCAATAAAATGCAATAAAAATGTAATTTCCGTGGCCTCTCTACTTGATCTGAAAATAGATAGCCGCAATTTTTCACCGTGAGGGTGGTCAACGGGACAATATCTGATGGAAAGTCGAAGGTGTGTAAGATCCGACAACGTGAAAAAATGCAGCCAACCCTTTCCCAAATAATTCTTTGTTTGACCTGCGCACTTTCACGTCCGGGAAAACCATTAATTCCGCTGTCAGAATGGATCGAGCAGAACCAGGTAGAAAATCGTTACGCCCAGACATATCGACACCCTTCCTGAATTCCGATAGAAGCTGCACAACGTCTAATGGAAGTTTCGCGGATTTCGATGGAAAGTGCACCCCCTATATATACGTTCAATGCAGACAATAATGAAAAAGAGCGTACTCGGAATGTGAGAAGAAGTCACGTATGAATACGCCATATCGATTCTCTCATACATTATGCAACACGAGAATAATGTTCATACATAACTTACATGAACATAATTTTTTCTTAAATAAATATAAATTATAAATTTCATAAAAATATTATTACAAAAAATAATGTATTAATTAAGAAGATGGAATATTTGCCAATTTAATACCTACATATCTGAATTGTTAAACTAACTTTTATCATTAAAATTAAAGAGAATGCAACACAATACATAATAGTAATTTACAAACTCGCGGTTTCCGATTCGAACTTATCATGTATTCATCACGGGAACCGACGTATACTTTTCGCAGATACTGTACCCCGCAGCAAGGCGCCGCCGGTATACTAATTACAATATATCTCGATCGATCCACACTGTAATCGGCCGTAATTGTTGTTGGAGTGATGATTAATTGTTGGGAGCCGATGCGTACACCAGTCAGCGCGTTACGCACGACAGGTTGGTGTGTCATTATAAATAATCATACAAATCATTTCACTGGCACCTCGTTTATCATTGAGTTAATTATCGATGGTTGAATTAATTATAATGTTGATGGACTCTGACAGCTAGACAGGAGTTCACTAACGGATCTTCGTCAACTTGGTGTATTTTGGGAAGCCGTCTGTCGCCAGTTAATTAATTGAAACGACAGAATACCGATCGTATCCGGACGGATTCGGGGCGTGAAATTAAGGTTAAAAGCATTTTTCGAAAATTTCAAGGTCTTGAAATGTCTCAATAGTTTGGAAGTTTTCATAAGTTGTCAAAGTTTTGAAAATCCTTCTGAGTTTCCAGGTCTTTGAAAGTCTCGACAAAGTTGAAAGGTAGTTAACATCGTGAAAGGAATGAACGAACAATATTTCGTGATCATTATTTGTTTAAACGCAGTGCATAATTCATTTAACATTTGCAATAATTATTAATTATTAATTGCAATATTTGAACTTTTTTAAAAAAAGAAAATTAGTTGAAGATAATTAGTTAAAGATACATTAGCTTTGTAGAACAATATATACAGATTATGATTTGCAATATGTAGTATTTAACATACATAAATCACTACGTGATTAATATAAACTACGTACTTTGTAAAGTATTATATATATTGCGAATATTAAAATATAACACATGATTTGCTTAAATGTAGTTTTGATATTGTTTCATGCTAAAGTGGGATTACTCGAACTAAATCAATCGTATCAACGAGCGCGCCTTCCACAGAATTAAGAAAAATTTCACGCCTTGAATAGAAGGTCTTCCGTCCACATTTACATAAATATTCAACCGGAATCTCGGTATATAGCGTACTTTTAACACTGCGCAGCGCGAAGTTGGCCCGCCCGTCCCGGCGAACTTGGCGGAACGTTATTGCATTTTATATTTCGCGGGTCTAAGGATGCACGCCCGAGTCGGCCAACTCTACTTTTTCGCGTATGAGTCTAAATTAAGGTACGTGAGGAATTCGCCCGAAGGTGCTGTAAAATATTCGCGGCAATCCCCGCACCGCGCTGCCCACCCCTCCCACGGACTGCGGCAGCAAAACGCCGCAACCCCTACTATCCTCACTACATGCTGTTACTATATACTACGACATATCTACTGGTATTATGCGCGATGTCGGTGAGGTAACCCAAATAACTACGTGATGGAAACCACCAAGTGCGTTTTCTGTACACGGTACCTTGTCGCTCCGTTTCAAAATTGCTGGCTGGTTATAAATGATTTTGTGGGCGATCTCTCTCCTTCTCTCTCTCTCTCTCTCTCTCTCTCTCTCTCTCTCTCTCTCTCTCTCTCTCTCTCTCCTCTTTTTTCT